>NC_135505.1:135509037-135772247 GCF_052857255.1 Amblyomma americanum | reverse complement strand
GTCCATGCGCGCCGTGTTCCCATTTGTTGGTACGTAGTACTTTTTTCGGTTAATGGAACGGTTACATAGCATAAAATCTTTTTTTTTGCGTATTTGTGTTTACAAAACGGGTATGGGCGACATCAGCGTGTCATCGGCTCCGAACTGGCAGGTTGTCACCAGGCACCCTTAGGGCGTGTAGGGCTAGCGGTCTCAGTCACTAAGGAGATTCCCTCGACTAGGCGTGGCAAGCTCAGCCAGAGACCGGCTACCAAGTGACAAGGGTGGTGGTCGTTTGGTGCCCGGCTTTCGCCGGTCGCCAGCCAGAGAATGGGTCGGAGCCAAAGGTTCACAAAACAAAATAAAGTGTATTCACCAAAGATACGATATAGATGATTTCACAATCATTCGTACGAGCATATACAAGGTGATTTACAAATACAATGCAACTCGTGCAAAGGAACAATCGAGAGAGATTACTATTCAACAAAATCTTTGCACCTACAGTGCACTAACAATAAGAGACAAACAAGCAAAACATTATTTCTTCACCGGGCACTGCTACAGTCCGACGACCTGAGCAGCACGACAGAGCCGTCCCGCAGGGTGGCGCTCGTTGCCGCGCCGGTCCGTGGCAGGGCGGTGGTGTTCTCCCCGGAGTCGAACGGGCGCGCTTCTCAGAAGCTTAAACGGCGACTGGAGCTGACAGGCAGCGGTTAAAGCCCCTCATTTATAGGCGAGGTCCGCGTCTGTTCTTCGCGCCAAGGCAGGCGCGCACATACACGCAGTATCTACTGCACAATTTTCTCTTTTTCGCGCCTGGCGCGCAATACCATTGGTCGAGCGCGGAAGCCGACTTCCAGAGGATTCTGGGTCCTTCTCGCGATGCGAAGCCGCCGGCGCGAGAGCGAGGGGAGAGAGTACCACATCAGCGTGGTCAAAGTTACACCCTCTCCGTCGAGAATGAGTAGAAACTATTCGGACATTCTAGAGAAATCGACGGCGCGCGCGGCCATGTTTTCTTTCGCGCCGCGCCAGCGAGCTGAGTGGAAAGGGCAGCAGCCCACACAAAGTTTCGCGCTCTCCTGGGTTCCTTCTCCCCTGTTTTTGTTTTTACAGCGAAAGCTTTACTGGGCGCGAACTTGCGATTTCACCGTGGCGGTGCTCCGAGGAGGCACATGACGTCACAACGCGCGCCTCGCCGCGGAGCAGAACCGTTCTGGCCGGGCCGGTCGGCGGCTGGCGCACTCGACGCGAAATAAAGACGTGCTCCAAGTCTCCGCCAGTGCGGTCACAGTGCGCCGTAGCCGCCGAGCGCGTCGGCGGTTGAGCGCAGTTGTTATATAGAGGGTCTCGGTTTGGCCGATGTGACGTCACCGTGCAGCGCTCGCGTTACGCTGGAGTACAAACGCGCCTTAACAGAGCCTCCGCTTAAACGCTAATCAACGTATGCGGTGGCGGCATCTATGGGAGCCACTGAAACACCGCACACTCAATAATAAAAGGAAATCTGTGCCGAGGCTCCGAATCGAAGCAGGGCCTTTGGTTTTCGATGCGGAGACGCTGCCACTCCGCCACGACGGCGCAACGTTTAACCACGAATAAAGGCGCATCTAGCCAATGCACTCTTCCGATGCAGAAGACTCCGCGCTTTCGCTATGCATATCCTGGCCTATCAGATCTAGGCCATCAGCAATTTTTATTTACACAACGCGCGGGCGCAATTGCTTCTGCGCAGTGCCGTTTTGATTTTTGAATATGCGCCGCATTTTGTGACACAGGTACATAGGGAGGAACGAAAAAATACTGGCTGTGCGATCGTTGCGTCGCCGCACTTTTACACGCGAATACAAACGGCAAATGTATAAATGGTTAATGTTAAAGGTGCACTAAAGAGGTTTCTGAGCTCGTCTTTTCACCGGGGGAACTCGATCTACACACTCCCTGCATTCTTAGAAATTTCGAATTATTGCCCTGTGCGGCCCATTTCCCTATTAAACCGATTTAAACATCCTGGCTTCCAGATTTTTTTTTTTGGAGTCAAACAACGCGTGCAGTCTCTTTCAGCCAGTCGTGTAAGAGCTTCGCTTTTACATTTATTTTGTGTTTAGGTTTCTGCGAATAAATAGTTTCATTCCGAGGCAACATAGCCGCAAATTAGGCCCACAGAAATAAAAATACGCGTGGACTCTTTGCTTTACGTATCACTCCGCCGATGGCAGATCGGCGCTTAGTTCAGAAACGTTTCGTCAGTGATTCCACATTTCTCTGGACTTATCATGTTCAGAAAGATGGGAGCAGAAGGATAAGCGCAGGCACTGTGGGGAAAGAAGGATCCTCGACCATAAAATCTGGGAATGCGCTAGCTCCCCAGGGGCTAAAGCAAATATAAATTGTAGAGAAACCTGGGAAGCTCTGCTGTGGAGCAAGGTCCCTGGACCACAGCATCAAGCCATCCGCCTGGCGGAAGAAGCCGCGAGGTGTCAGGACCTCTTTGCTTGCTTCTAATCGCGGAGATCCCGGCCCCTGTCCCCCATGCATGCGTGCTGGAGACGGGGAGTAGGGGGCCTCCTTATCTGATGGAAAATAAAGTCGGTATCATCATCATCACATCATCATCCACATTTCTCCTTCAAACTTCCTGAAAATAAAGAGTGCAAGACGGGTGTGAGAATCCAAGAATGTGCCCATCTCCTAGATACACTGTTCGAAAAGTCTCAAAGAGCATTGTCCTGTGCGCGATTAATGATACACTACATAGGATTCTGAGCTCATCTTTTTATCGCGAGAACTCGATCTACGCACTGTAAGCATTCTTAAAAACTTCGAATTATTGTGCTGTGCGGCCGATGTCCCTATTAAATCGAATTAAACGTACCGGCTCCCGCTTTTTATACAGAGCGATACACTGGGCTACCAGTCGAGCATTTCGCCATGAGCCAGGCTATACAGTAGCGCGCATGCGCCGTTACCGTGGCAACCGGAGAGGAGCAGCAGGCGAGTCGTGCTGCGCTGTCGCCGCGGCCGCGCGCCCGCTCCACCGTCGGAGCCGCGCGTGACGCCACGAGGATGAGCAGTTGTGCGCATGCGCCGATACCATGGTAACCGGAGAGACCCCACAGGTGCGTCGCACGCTTCGTCGCCGTCTCGCCCCATGCCGCTGTAACACCCGAACCGCGCGTCGCGTGCGCAGCATTGCGTATAAAAGGCGGAGATGTTATGGGCGCCTGCATCACAACGTTTGACATGCATGTAGAGGAGAGTCCAGCGGCTGCTAAACGGCGGTATAGACAAGAGAGTTAATAATAATAATAATTGTTTTTTTGGCGAAAGGAAATGGCGCAGTATCTGTCTCATATATCTTTGGACACCTGAACCCTTCTTACGCTCATTCTGTCTGTTGAGTAGCCAACTGCCAGGCGACAACCTCAGGATCGGAAAAGTTGACAAGAGAGTTAAGGTTAACTTTTCCGATCCTGAGGTTGTCGCCTGGCAGTTGGCTACTCAACAAAGACAGAATGAGCGTAAGAAGGCGAAGAGAGCAGCGGAGACGCCCGAAGAGAGGAACGGCTTGCCAAACGGAGATGCCAGACTGCCAAGCGTAACAGAGGGCGCATAGCCACCGATATGGAGCCAAATGTCCCTCATTGCTTAACATAGACTGACCACAAGGTCAGCGAGGGAAACGTACCCCTCGCTACGTATATCCTGGCATAGCCGAGCTAAGCCACCGCCAATTGTTTTTGTTTGTTTTTTTTTTGGAAATCGGCTCCGAAAGTCGGTGATACAGAAGTAGGTGGCTCAGGAGTTAGAGCGTTCGGCTACTGAACCGGAGTACCCAGAGTTGCTAGAAATATTTGTTCTAGTAAGATTGGGAGTGCCTGGGGCGAAACCCAAAGGGCGTCCGTGTGCTGTGCGATGTCAGTGCAGGTTAAAGACCCCCAGGTGGTCGAAATCATTCCGGAGCCCTCTACTACGGCACCTCTTCGTTCCTTTCTTCTTTCACTCCCCTCTTCTTCCGCTTCCTTATGGCGCGGTTCGGGTGTCCGCCGAGATTCGAGACAATTACTGCGCCATTTCATTTCCTAAAAAATTTTTTTTTCAACCACTAAAATACATTGACATCGCGGTGTCAGTGCACGTTAGAGATCCCCAGGTTGTCAAAATTATTCCGGAGGCCTCCACTACCGCACCTCTTTCTTCTTACTCCCTCCCTACTCTTACGGCGCGGTTCAGGTGTCCGCCGATATGTGACAGATACTGCGCCATTTCCTATCCCCCAAAACCAATTAACTTCGCCTCCATCTACAAACCACGGCAAAATATTCAGAACGCGGCATAATATTCAAGTGATTCTGAACAAAACGAGATTGCTCATTCAAGTCAAGCGAAATGCAACTTGCGATGGAAAAAAATGTGCGAAAAAAAAAGTTTCACCGTGCGGTATTTGAACCCACGCAACGTCAGTTGGATGTCGATTCTCCGGAGCGACGCGTTAGAACACACGGCCACAGAACAGCGCGGAGTGACACGCCTCTATTTATTTCTTTTTTTTTTGCGGACTACTTCTGTAGCCTTCACAGCGTTGCACTTGATGTTTGAAACGGGGTATAACCACGGCTGGAAGTTTCCAGCGGCTTTGCGAGGAGGAGGTTGAACCATATAGTTTCTTACCATTAACTAGAGGGCACCGTGTAAGAATAACATACTTCGTGCTAGAGGGAAATGGAAAGCTGGCTACCCGCCTATGGGAGTTTGCATGGAGGTTCCTCGAGACCGCCTGTACCACCATGGGCGCTCTAAAGCATCATGGGGCGGAGAGCTACCGACTGCAGAACTACAACTTTTGGCCAAAAATAATGAAAAAACAAACGTCCGATAATCAAGAATGTCCTATCATTCAATATCCTGCCTATAAATTGCAACAAACGAGCAGAAAAGCATGTAACTGCAAATTTTGCTCAAAATAAGCGATGGCTTGCTATCCTATTGGCCAAGCATTGCAGACCACAAAAGCTAATATTTCGTGCTTAACAGGCGCATTTTTAAAAATAAATGTGCTTTTGAAAAAAATATTCGCTTCAACATGTTATAAGGTTTTTACACGGCATTTCGGAAAACAAAAACCTTTTATTGGTGTCGTGTGCTGTTGCGTTTTCGCTACTATGGCTTTTGCGCACTACTTTTTCGCAACTGGTCATTTAAATAGTCACCGCCTGGTTATGGCCAATCCCCCTTCTGGGTATGTGCCATTGTGTGAGGTCAACAACAACAACAACAACAACTTTTACGCCGAAGTCGTCTGCGCGTGGAGCGCGCCGTGGATACGGAATATGACATCTCAGTAATGCCACTCTATGTTCCTGAAAAAAACCTACTGTCCCGCACCAAGTAGCTAATCGTCCCATGATGCTTTGCGCGTACATGGGGGTTCAGATGCAGCGCCGCCAGCTTTCCCTTTAGTTAAAAAAACTCTGGGTCGAACTACATAGCACTGAAGAAAGTGTATGCGCATGTAGCCTTTCGAAAAGCTACGTCACGTTTCCTGGCTTTATCCCCCTCGCTCGATTGGGGCTCCCTCTGTCTATTCCGATCCTACTCTCCTTTGGGGCAAGCACCAAGGGATATGCCTTGAAACCTGTGTGCGATTTTATTCACGGGTATATAATTGCGTCAGTTCGATTATTATGCTTAAATGTGAATTCACGGCTTTTTCATTTCCTTTTGCCCCGCCGCGGTGGCTCAGTGGTTAGGGCGCTCGACTACTGATCCGGAGTTCCCGGGTTCAAACCCGACCGCGGCGGCTGCGTTTTTATGGAGGAAAAACGCTGAGGCGCCCGTGTGCTGTGCGATGTCAGTGCACGTTAAAGATCCCCAGGTGGTCGAAATTATTCCGGAGCCCTCCACTACGGCACCTCTCTCTTTCTTTCTTCTTTCACTCCCTCCTTTACCCTTCCCTTACGGCGCGCTTCAGGTGTCCAACGATATATGAGACAGATACTGCGCCATTTCCGTTCCCACCAAAACCAATTATTATTATTATTATTATTATTATTATTCATTTCCTTTTTCTCACCTTTTTTCTCCAAATTTGCGTCTTCTTCACAAAATTATCCAATTACTCTACTCCTTCCCCATGTGTGCTTTTGTATCAACAATGTACCCTGGCCAATCCCCCATCGTGGGTACGTGCCATTCATCCAGAGGGCACCATCATCATCATCTCCTTCTTTCTAGCCCTTGGTGCTCAGGGCCAGCGAATCAGATCATGCTTGTTCGGTGTGTGCGCGCTGTCTAGACTGCGAGTCGGCGTCCCATCGAAGGAGTGCGACTTTTCCCCCCTCCTGTATCATTTGCAGCAATAGGCTGTTGAGCTTGAACAGCAGCACCTAAGGGAAGCAACACCGTGACGGGGTGGTAAGTGTTCGGAAGGTTACTCGTTTCTTTACACGTTCGCACCACGGGTTCCTTCGTGGAACGCTTACCTACGATGCGCGTTTGCCGCCCTACTCGGGTTGGTTTTTTTTCTCGGGTGGCTCGTATCGAAGCCGTTATGAATGACAGCGCTGCCTTTGCTGTTTTGACTTATCGGCATGCAAACGTCGTATTGGGAGTTAGCCTCCAGTTCCGTGTAAATGTTTGTTGGTATGTGCTCACAAGATGCGAGGAGACTTAGCCCTGTCCGGCCTCCTTGATAAGGAGACGAATGCGCTGCCTTCGCTGGATTTGAGAGTCATGAGGCACTCGAGTGAAGAATTGCTGCGTTCTCACTACCTGCTACATGCTCAGGGTAGCGAAGTGATCAAGAAGGAAGTAGCCAAGTGGCCGCGTTTCTTTGTGTTTTCATGGTATCGTAGCCCCAGCGACAATATCGTCGGGTCATACCATGGAGGTTTTCTGACGTTCGCTGTTGCTTGGGCATAGAGGTATTATAGTGCCTAGAATAGAGCGAATGGTCTTGAGAAAAAGAAATGGCATGCGTCGGGGAGCTCACTACCTTAAAGAAAGAATGTCTGTGGGTTTTGTATTGCTACGCACGAAATATGTAAAAGCCCGGTTCATTTTGCAGGTGGACACCACCGCCGCATATACCTCAATGCGTGGTTGGTATGTCTTAATCAGAAGCTTTACGCCACCGCCTATTCAAAGCGCGATTGAAGTGCCTAGTGACCCTGCGAGACAGTTACACTTCATCCTCAGAGACTTTGACGCACTGCCACCGCTGAAACCCGAGGCATAGGAGGCCATGTCCGAGGATGCGGCTAGGGCTGCT
This sequence comes from Amblyomma americanum, assembly GCF_052857255.1. Classification (NCBI taxonomy): domain Eukaryota; kingdom Metazoa; phylum Arthropoda; class Arachnida; order Ixodida; family Ixodidae; genus Amblyomma; species Amblyomma americanum. Next base: position 135,764,995 of record NC_135505.1, on the reverse strand, counting down.
TTCGCCCTGAAAAGGAAACGATACATTAAACAGTGGCACCTTCTCGAGCGCACCGTCAAAGACAGTTACGAGATGGAGTTTTCACACATGATTGGCCAGTCGATGGAAAAAAAATGAATCTGGATTTGCTCAGCTAATCGCGGATACACAACGCGAAAGCTGTCGGCGTTCATTGGCATTGGCGTTGATGATGTTCTAGACGCCGATGATTCTGAGGAAAGTAAGGGCGCATAACTGGCTCCCTGGGTCAGTGGACGCCTCAATCGCGCTTTGAGGTACGTGGGGGGTGGTGAGAGAGATGTGGGCTGCATGCATTAGTGCTGACAACGTTGTGGCAGCAGACAAGCGGCACTGCAGGAATAGGCCGCAGCGTTCATTGGGTGACCAACCCCTGATCAACCATTAATTGCCAGGCTGGCACGGTGAACGCGCTGCCTATCCAGTGTGCGGAACGCAGTCAAAGCAGGTTTTTTGCAGTTGGACACCAACGCCACATAAATGAAAGCGAGAATGAGGTGTCCGCTGAGCCAGCTATGCACCTTTTCTTTCGTGAAAATGAACGGCCTCTACAACGTTGTCTAAGCCAATGAACGCCGGTGGCTCACTTGTTTTGTTTGGTTTTTGAGGAAAGGAAATGGCGTAGTAACTGTCTCACACTTTTCGGTGGACATCCGGACCGCACCGTAAAGGAAGGGATAAAGGAGGGAGCGAACGAAGAAATAATAATAAAAATTATTATAATAATAATAACTGTTTTTTCAGGGAAAGGAAATGGCGCAGTGTCTGTCTCATATATCGGCGGACACCTGAACCGCGCCGTAAGGGAAGGGATAAAGGAGGGAGTGAAAAAACAAAGGAAGTAATAGGCGCCGTAGTGGATGGCTCCGGAATAATTTCGACCACCTGGGGATCTTTAACGTGCACTGACATCGCACAGCACACGGGCGCCTTAACGTTTTGCCTCCATAAAAACGCAGCCGCCGCGGTTGAGATCGAACCCGGGAACTCCGGATCAGTAGCCAAGCGCCCTAACCACTGAGCCACCGCGGCGGGTTGCAAGAGGTGGCACATGCGCAGTAGTGACTACGGACGCTTACCCGAAATGCGCCGCTGAATAGCCTAGTATAGGTTTCGCTACAAAAAGCTTCCCATGACGTTATTATTGGCTAGGGTGCCTCTGAAAAGGGCTGCATAGAGGCACCCTATGATTGGCGAATATCCGGTACGCGCCGCCTGGAGCATATAGGTTCTTGCAATGAGAGCGGGAACGGGCTGCTGTCGGACACGTGGCCGTTCTCTGCCTTCTAGAGTGCGCGCTCGGGTTCATCTCACAAGCTGTTCCCAGTGCAGTGGAAGCCACGAGCTCGAAGTGACATCTTCGACAGGGGCGTTGTCCAGACGCGCTCATGAGCCGACCTGACAAGTCTGAAAGACGACGCCGGCACACACGGGCTGCTTGCACTCCATGGACTACAATTAGCTTGTGAGATAGAGTAATGGAAATAGCGAAAACCCCTGAAGACTGAAGAAATGCGGGGGACACTGAGCTCCTCCTCAGCGGTAAGACGCGATAGTGTTAGTGGGTCCCTCTAGCTGACTGTTGTCCCCTGCATATCACGTCGCAGACACTGGCAATGTTCTGTGTTTAATCTTAGTTCTACTTTTACTCTTTAAAAAAATATTATTTACCGAAAGAAACGCAATGTCTCCCTTGCCAAGTCGAACGACCTTTCCTCAGTGGTAGTGGCATAGCGCGCCCGGCTCACGACACAAACAGCAATGGTTCGAGTACCGGCTGAACCCCGCCGCGGTGGCTCAGTGGTTATGGCGCTCGGCTGCTGGCCCGAAAGACATGGGTTCGATCCCGGCCTCGATGGTCGAATTTCGATGGAGGCGAAATCCTAGAGGCCCGTGTACTGTGCGATGTCAGTGTTCACGTGATGTTTAGCTTGGTTCATGCTGCAATTAGTGATTAGTGATTTTTGAGGAAAGGAAATGGCGCAGTAAGTGTCTCATTAAAGGAGGGAGTGAAAGAAGGAAGGATGAAAGATGCCGCAGTGGATGTCTGCGGAATAATTTCGACCCCCTGGGGATCTTTTACGCGCACTGACATCGCCCCTCACCCCAACCCCACTCGCAAGGACTGGGAGGCGACCTTCCTCGTCTGCTATGACGTGCTGGCCCAAAAGGCCTCGGTCGAGCACGCCCGGGCAGCGGCCGACGCCACTGGAGTCCCGTACTAGGGACCTAACCTTGTATTTGTAAGGGGCGGACTCTAAGGCACAGCTCATGCATACCTCCATGCACTTCTATTTTGAGGGCTATAAATGTTTTTCGCCATCCCCGCCTAGCAACAAACTATGCAGAACTAGGGCAGTCGCCTGGAGGCAATTACAAACATATACCTGAACCCGCTGCAGTACACATGATCTACCCCGAAATATATAACACTAACAACTGCAAGGTCTGCAAGACAGAAGTACTCACACTTAAACACATACTCTGGGAGTGTAAGGCACAACTAACCGGTGTTAATCCCGAAACCCTCTCGTTGAGATGGCCCTCCGCTCTGCGCAGCTCCACTCAACGACCAACTCTGGGCCGCCCAGCAGGCCCCCGAGGCGGCGAAGAGACAAGATTTCGAAGTCCCCACGTGGAAGACCTATAGACGCGCTTAACCCTACCGGACACTAAGGAAAACTGGCTGTGGTTTAGCTCCGGTTAACCCCAGTTTCATGAATTGCGAAAGCTTCGTTTCCACGGCACGTCGTCTACGCAGCGTCTCATTCCGACGCTCTCGAGAACTCAAGCCGGTCTCTTCCGCACTTGAAGAGTCACTCCGGGACGTGGCACGACTTCAAGCCGTATCTTCGTTACGACGCTTCTGGCGTCTATTGAGCGCAATGTCTCTTCCTCGCTTCGTTATGTCGTTGTTGCGTCTCTTTCGCGCTCTCCATAACGTCTGCAATACACTGAGGTGAAGCGCGCGCATATATATATATATATATATATATATATATATATATATATATATATATATATATATATATATATATATATATATATATATATATATATATATACAGTATTGTGCAGTTTCACCGCAAACGAGCCAGCGGTTGAGGCGGGGAAATTTTTGAAAGTGTCAGCGATAAAAACGCGCAATATTGTGTGTATGTATATATATATATATATATATATATATATATATATATATATATATATATATATTATATATATATATATATACACCCATCGCGAGGCGACACCTCCTCTCCCTCTAGCCCAGCGGAACACATCTGGTAGAGCGACGGCAGTGGCGTCGACGGCGGCGCCATCTGTTGGAGCGCGGCTGCGGTTTGCTAGTCAAAGGCGGCTCAAGGTCGGCCACGGCATACGGCGCGACGAGCCGAAATGGCTTGCTGGCTGGCGTAGTAAAGCTTTCGCTGTAATAAAGTTATTCTCACTAACCGGCACGCGGACGCCTTTGCGTTTCGTCTCCATAGAAACGCGGCCGCCTTCTTCTCTGCTCTTGTGGCTATGGCATTCTGTTATAGTGTTGATTCCCTAGCTCAGTCCCAGACGCTACGGAAAGCAGAAAAAATTCCCCATAAATGCTTGCGTAGCTACCCTGTCGATTAAATTTGTTTTCTAATATACTCTACAAACAAACAAAAATTCCGGCAATAGGAAAAAAATTAAACGAATATTTCGCGAATGCGATATCAAGTGAAGAGCGTTAGCTAAGCTGTTTTCGCCTGTGCTTTCGACAGATTTGGATACCAACGTGTACATCACGAAAAGACGGTTGGGTTGGTACCACCCGCATCCCTCTGCGACCACTGACCCGTTCGCCCGCCAAGGCCTTCCGAAGGTCGCCCCATTACGGTTTCGAGGAACAAAGGTCACCCGACGCGGTGGCTCAGTGGCTAGGGCGCTCGGCTACTGATCCGGAGTTCCCGGGTTCGAACCCGACCGCGACGGCTGCGTTTTTATGAAGGAAAAACGCTAAGGCACCCGTGTGCTGTGCGATGTCGGTGCACGTTAAGGATCCCCAGGTGGCCGAAATTATTCCGGAGCCCTCCACTACGGCACCTATCTCTTCCTTTCTGCTTTCACTCCCTCCTTAACCCTTCCCTTACGGCGTGGTTCAGGTGTCCAACGATATATGAGACAGATACTGCGTCATTTCCTTTCCCTCAAAAAACCAATTAATATTATACAAAGGTCATCGGTACGAATTCCTCACACACACCAGGCTTCAACCCGACTAACTGTCTGTTACAGCCATGGTTACGTGATTTAGCCGACATCTTGAAATCTCAGAGCGGACGGAGAAACGGACGTGAAACGAGCAAATGTAAGTAGTTAAGAGCTAACGCTCTTTTAAAAAAATAAGCTGGAGTTTAACTACTGCTGAACCTGGTTTGAGAGTGAAAGCTGTGGTGTATCGGGCAAGTAGACATGGCTTGGCGTCTGTAACGTTGAGTGAGTTCCCCGCAGTGGATAGGCAGTACGCCCACCTTGCCACCCTTGCAGGTGGCAGTTAAATTACTGGTTGATCGCGAGAGGTTGGCCACCAAATGAACGCTGCGGCTTATTGCTGCTGTGCCGCGTGTCTGCCGCAACGTTGCCAGTGCTAATGCATGCAGCCCACATCTCTGTCTCTCAGCCCGGACACGTACTTCAAAGAGCGACTGAGGCGTCCACTGACCCAGGGAGCCAGTCATGCGCTCTTCCTTTCCTCAAAATCATTACAGAACGTTGTCAACGTCAACACCAATGAACGCCGACGGCCTATAGTAGTAAGTGATTTACTAAAATAATAAAAAAGAAGGGAAAAGATTGTTGCTAGCCTCGGCATCTGCCATCGGTACTGAAGCACCTTAGCTGGGGCAGCGGAAATAAAGGATAGCAGGCAGAATGGAGAAATGAAATGAAAGTGGTCAGCGGACAGAGAGAGAGAGTTAATATACGGGTGGATGCCCATGCACAGGCGAGAACGCGGTTGTAGCCATCACGAACCGCTCCCTCCAACCGATTGCCACCCTTGACATATGCCCCACTGCCACTTCGGAGGCCGCCATTGCCTTAGCCATCACGCGCACGGAGGCCCGGTATATATACTGTCAGACTCATACTACAGCCATACTAAATTTTTCTCACGCGAGTGTTCACGTCCCTGCATTTCACAAACTGAACTCCTTCGCCGCACACCCGCCCCGCCACATATGGAGCTCATATGGGTGCCTGCCCACTCCGGGAATCGCGGAAACGAGGCTGTCAACGCTTTAGCCCGAGGTTCTCCCAACCGGGCACCGGCGGCCTCCGATCTAGGGTTCTCACGGGAGCGCATGCATTCATTCAGTGAACTGACGAAGGCCTGTAAAGCTGAGCGTCAGCTCTACCCTCCACCCCATCCCACCCTCGACAATTATCACCAGACAATGTTGTAGGCGGCTCCAGACACGCACCTTGCCCTCCCCTTAAATACGTCCACGCAAACCCCTCCTGTACCCTCTGCCACCGCTCCAAAGCCACTCTCGATCATATCCTTTTCCTCTGCCCGGCGGGTCCTCCCCCGCGGGTCCTGAAACCCCTTACCACTTGGGAGGCTTGGGAGATCCTACTGCGCCTGAGGACCCGGCCAAGCAAGCCATCGCCACAGGCCGGGCTGCCAGCGTCATGAGCCTTCGGGACATGAACGTTTTAGTGCAGTGGGGCCATGCCGGGGCCCATGGACCTGCGTGTCCTAAACTCCCCTGTGTCCATTAAATTTTTGACCTCCACCAAAAGGTATTTACGCAATAATAAATATGTACAGGATGCGCGCGTAATTAGTTCATGATGAAGCAGGCGGCCTATACCTTGAAGTTGAAATTGGTTTTTGAGGAAAGTAAATGGCGCAGTATGTCTTACGTCTCGGCGGACACCTAAACCGCGCCGTAAGGGAAGAGATAAAGGAAGGACTGAAAGAAGAAAGAGGTGCCGTAGTGGAGGGCTCCGGAATAATTTCGACCACCTGGTGATATTTAAAGTGCATTGACAGCACACGGGCGCCTTTGCGTTTCGCCTACATGGAAACGCGGCCGGCGCGGTCGGGTTCGAACCCGGGTACTGCGGATCAGTAGCGGAGCGCCCTAAACACTGAACCACCGCGGCGGGTAGCTTCAATGGCGCGTTTCTGCACCGCGTTTTCAATGCCAACGCATGCAGCGCACATCTGTCACTACCGCCACGTATACAGCGCGACTGAGGTGTCCACTGTCCCACGCGGCCATTTAGGCGCCTTTCCTTTGCTTTCGAAGCTCCCGCTCTTAATCGGTTTCGGCGCTGCTTCACACGCCATGAGCTGATGGTCAATTCTGCGTGGTCGGCGAAACCCGCGGAACCTGCCGTTGCAAAGCTTTCGTATTGAAAGGACAGAAGACGATATATACATGGGCATAAAGGCAGTGCCTAAGAAAGGGTACTTTCTGCCGCATAGAACATCCTCACCGACGAACCTGTTTGTTGCTCTATTTCTTAATTCCAGATTTCTGCGTCGTCGTCACCATGGAAGGAACGCAGCATTTCCGAGACCTACATGACTTGCTGCACGTGGAAGACTACATCGCCCTCAAGCTCGAGACGCCTTGGCCACGGGACTCGTCGCTTCCTGACGGTTGCTCGTTGGGCGACGACAGCGGCTTCCTGCTGGTGACCAGCCAGAACTCTCTAGTTGCTGCAAGCAGCGCTCTCTGCCAGGAGAGGATCTCGGGGGCCCTGTTCGCCGGATGTGCAGCCTTCAACACCTCGGACTTGTTCGAAACGGCCGCTCGGGAGATCCTCAGCGATGCCGAGGAGATCTGCATAGTCCACAACAGGGACACGGTTTACAAGCTCATCCGTATGTTCCCCAACGCCAAGGTTCTCGCCCTACCCCACGACCTCGGCAAGCACGCCTTGGAGATTGACGAGCCGTGCAGAGACCTGTGGGAACCGCTGGTGGAGTCCTCTGAGCTGAGACAACTGGTGGGAAGCGTCGAGGGCCAGCGCGACGGATGCCTCTTCTCCAAGAGAACAGTTCAAGCAATCCTGCTGACCTGTCCCCTGGTACGTCACGCTATGGCCTCGATATATCGTGCGCGTACGATCTTTGTTCGCATTGGAAACGTCTCGAATTGGGCGCAAGTTAAGAGTAAACGCCATGAAAGGCCCCATGCTGCGCTCCGAGAAAACATGGTTTGAAAACGCTTGCACTGAGCATTGCCGCAATTGCTATAAACAGCAGTCGGCAAGTGTGGCACACTGGAGAACTTGTAGATACATAGCATAGTGGGCGAGTTGGTATTGCATCTTACAGGAACGAAACTGCGCAACTAAAACGAAGGACCAAAAAAAGATACGCGAACACGCGCTGACTTATAACTGACTGTTTTAATCGGAAGAGCACACATAAATAATCTATTTACGCTGCGTCACAACCTCACGTCATCATCACAAACTTCCTAACCTAAAAAGAAAGGAAAATAACCATTGCTGAATCGTAAGCACCTGCAGGCTCCCACGTTGTTGCAACAGCCATATCACGCGCTTAGACAAGGCCATCGAAGTGCTGCTCACACACGAGTCAAGTTCTGTGAAGATATAATAAGCGTCTACTACTTCCCATACTAGTTGCTCTTTATGACGATACAGCACAACAGTGCTGTCAAAGTACGAAGTGCACAGACAGGATTTGCGATGTGCAACCAACTTTGACGGACAAGAGCCTCCCAAAGAATTAGTGTGTTCCAACAGGCGTTCATTGAGGCACCTGCCTGCTTGGCCCACGTAGAAATGGCCACACAAGAACGGAATCCTGTACACCACTCCAACTCTGCACCAACTCTGAGAAAGAATATAACGGGTGTTCCAGCTAAATGTAACGAAGCTTATAAAAACACGAAGTGTCCTAGCCCCCGTAAAATGAACTGAGGGTTATTCAGAGTCGTGCGGTCTAGTCTGCAGTATTTTTCGCTCTTCAGACTTCATTATTGGTTCAGCCTAATTAGCTAACCTTTTAATTATTGACACAAGGAACAAAGTGTGTATGGAAAAGTTTTGGATCGCCTCGAAACAGCAATGCTGTTTCCATCAAGATATGATTTACGCAGCTTTATTTAATAATAATAATTGGTTTTGGGGGAAAGGAAATGGCGCAGTATCTGTTTCTGGGGGAAAGGAAATGGCGCAGTATCTGTTTCATATATTGATGGACACCTGAACTGCGCCATAAGGGAAGGAATAAAGGAGGGAGTGAGAGAAGAAAGGAAAAAAGAGGTGCCGGAATAATTTCGACCACCTGGGGATCTTGGAACACGCACTGATATCGCACAGCACACGGGCGCCTTAGCATTTTGCCTCCAACTGGCCTTAAAACAAAGCTACCATGTGACCAGCTGCTGGGTCACATCTCTGCCCCAATGTGCACACAAAGGCTCACTGGGGAGAGGACTCCACAAAAAAAAAACGGATTTTGTTCTTTAAGTCTTGTGAGGTTGAGGTGGCACCGTTGTTACGTAGAAGCCTTTTTTTTTTACTGTGTGAGCTACGGTTTAAGGCCTGTAAAAATTAAACTATTTTACGTAACCGGTATCATGGTGCAAATATTTCAGTCAGCTGCATTTCAAATCGATCTACAACTTTTTCGTAGACAATTTCTTCCTCAAGTCAGTAACCAAAAAGCTAGGCAAATTAGGCTAAACTAATTAACTTTGAAGAACCAAAAAAATACTACATACTAGGTCAGGCGATTCTAAACAACCCTAAATCGGTTTCAAGCGGCTAGGACATTCTGTGTTATTTTAAACGCTTGGCTACATTTAGTTGGGGCACCTGGCATATTCTACACCTAATATAGGGGCTTGTGTGAGTGATCGTTGGGGATGAATATCTGCAGCAGTTGCATCCAGTGGCCTGCGTGTAAAAAAATGAAAATTGGTTTTTCGTGAACCCACCGCGGTGTCTCAGTGGTTAGGGCGCTCGGCTACTGATATTGAGTTCCCGGGTTCGAACCCGACCGCGACGGCCGCGTTTCGATGGAGGCGAAACGTTAAGGCGCCCATGTGCTGTGCGATGTCAGTGCCCGTTAAACATCCCCAGGTTGTCGAAATTAATCCGGGGCCCTCCACTACGGCATCTCTTACTTTCTTCTTTGACTCCCTCCTATATCCCTTCCATTACAGCGCTCCGCTCCAAGGTTTCATGTGTCTGGGGATATGTGAGACAGATACTGCACTATTTCCTTTCCCTCAAAACGAATTTTTATTCCTTTTTTGAAGGGAAGTGATAAAGGAGGGAGTGAAAGAAGAAAGAGGTGTTGTAGTGGAGGTACCAGGAATAATTTCGACCACCTGGGGACCTTTGTGTGCACTGACATTGCACAACACACGGGCGCCTTAGGTTTCGCCTCCATCGAAACGCGGCCGCCGCGGGCATGTGTGCATGAATTGTTCTGTACGCAGCCCGCTCCAGCGATTACCGCTTGCTTGCATGCCTACGTGCAGATCTGCCGCATCGACACCGCTAACTTCATGGCGAGTTTCCTCCGTGTGGGGTGCCTAGCCATACCGGCCACGTGCCCGCAAGTGAAGAACTTCACCCATCTGAGGCTGCTGACTGTGGCAGACAGACACTGCCCTGCACTGGAAGTCGCTGCAAACACAGCTGACGTCACTCTCGCGGCCAAGACGTTTACGCGCGTGGAGCACTTGGTGGTATGTGCACTCTACTGGTCTGAAACGTGCTGGCGGACAACGCACTATGCAGATGCTATCAGCAGGTGTTAAAAGGGTGGAGAAACAATTTTTTTGTTTTGTGTTTGTTCCTCGCAACGATCCATAAGGGAATAGGAGGTATTCACTGAGGCCGCGCTTCCAGACGGCGCGAGCGTCGCCGCGGAAAACGCACCATGTTTGCGGTCGTTTCACGAAAGCTCGCGCAGTGTCATGGTACGCCGTGAGGTATCCGGCCTGTATTGTTAGTGATCTGTAACATTTTTGCACGTTGTTAAATGCGCGAACGTCCAATTTTCTTAGTGGAACGCTTATTGTGCATCAAGTTTGCAGCAGAATTCTGTGCCGTAATTTAACCGAGCTGCGTGCCGCAACTCGGCAGCAAAACTGGCCGGCTGCATTGCACGCAAGGATGTACACGACTTGCCGCTTTTAATATCAGTTCATAACTGTCATCTACTAATGCAGGACAAATGGTGGATAACACAGCACATGACTGATTACCAATATTCCTAAACGGACGCTGCAGAACCTCATATTTCCAGCGGCTGTAGTCCGCGAACTGCCGAAGCCTCATTGTTTCAGCAAAAACGCATATTGCGTCATAGCTGCTTTATTTACGCGATAAAATGGTCGAGCAAATACTGTCATGCACTCGCAGCACGAATGGCAGACATAACAAGAATGTTTTGCAGGTTTTATTATAGAAACGTAGCGTTGCTTTCAGTGCACAAGACCTGGAATCTGTAGGCCGGTTCGCAGCAACGCGATGTGCAGCGATTCCGCTACATTCAGTAGTAACACGTCACTTTCAGCAGACAGAGATGACAAGTTAAGCTAGCTAAACGAACAGACACGTTTAACTACTCACCTATGAAAAACGGCACTTCGGCCGTCGGCACCCTCAGCACGGATGTGGGGCCCGGGTCGACCGCTTGTCAAGCAATTGAACACTCTCATAGATTTGCATGCTTTAATTCCTCGACCTGTCGGCAAAATTACGCCGTGCACAAGGCGGACCTTAATATGGGTGAATTCAACGCACGGCAGCCGTCTTGTAGTACGTCGCACACCACGCCGGCACCTGCACATTCCTACGCGTCGACGTTTTCACAAAGTGTAACATTTTCAGCGTGCCCGCTCTTTTCTGCTTCGCGCAGTTCACGGCGTATCCACTCAGTCACACAGTGTTACCGGTCGGACAGAAATGATTTGCGGCGAGACGCTAAATACACTCACATTTCACACATCACAAGCGAGGTAAATGCTGCGGCTGCCGCGCGCGCGACCCCCAACATGGCGAATGCCGCGCCAGACACTAGCGCCCCTTGCGGATGACGTCACGTGAATACCTCCTATACGTGTACTTAGGGCAGGTAGTGACTCCAGATCTGGATAAAGATAGTGAAATAACTAGAATAAGAATGGGGTGGAGCGCATTTGGCAGGTCCTCTCAGATCATGAATGGCAGTTTACTGATATTCCTCAAGATGAAAGTATACGACAGCTGTATCTTGCCGGTACTCACCTACGGGGCAGAAATGTGGAGGCTAACGAAAAGGGTTCAGCTTAAGGACAGTGCACGCAGGTATGGAAAGAAAAATTGTGGGTGTAACGTTTAGATATTGGAAGAGGGCAGAGTGGGTGAGGGAACAAACGCGGGTTAATGACATCGGATTTGAAATCAAGAGCACGAAATGGGCTTGGGCAGGACATGTAATGCGAAGGCAAGATAACTGATAACAGACTGGATTCCAATTCAAGGGTAAGTGTAGCACAGGGTGGCAAGAAATTTGGTGGGCGGATGATATTAAGAAGTTTGCGGGGATAGGGTGGCCGCAGCTGGCACAGGACAGGGTTGATTGGAGATATATGGGAGAGGCCTTTGTTCTGCAGTGGGCGTAGCCAGGCTGATGATTATAACACGTGGATCATCAGGTAGAAATTGCCTATGGCTCGTAAGTAAATATATATTGATTTATTATGCCACGCACTGTGTTTTGCTTTCAGCAGCCGACAGTTGGCTGTGATTCACAAATCTGAGATCCCGTGAGGCACACAAAAACTGGTATGCAAATGCTGGTTCTTCATTCACTGTCATTCCGGCTGCCGCGGCACAAGCTGGCATAAAAGTCGGACGAAATTTTAAAAAACGACGATTAAGCCAATGTAATGCAGTGTATCTAAAGCCCATGTAATCGATAACCTACTTGTGATGTAACAGTCACTGTTCGCCTATTGAAACGAAACCTCAAATTACACGAGAGAAATTCGATTGAAAATCATTTCTTGGTCGCAGGCGAAAATCATTAGGCGATCCAAGCTAGCTGTCTTGCGAAGCATCCCGGAAAAAATGCAAGTAACAAAACCTTTGTTGCCTATACCTCTTTAACTTGAACCTGCGCCAGGAGGAAACGCTTAGGGTGCCGAGGCATGAAAGTTTGTGAGTCTGGTATGTTTGTTTCTCCCCGTCATCATGCCTACACAAATTCGGCTTGGACTTCCTATCATCTCCTGTCCTAGATGACGAATTTTTTCGCCTCTTACAACCGTTGCGAGAGACATATTCGCTCGAGGCTGCGTGACGGCGCCACCATCATATTGCACTTTCCTGATGCCTACAATGTTCGGCAGAGAAACTCCGCGGAGTTTGCAAAGGGAAGAAGCTTTACTGCACGTTAATTTGGATCTCATATATTCCTAATAAGACGCCTATTATAGATGCCCTTTATTTTGGGTGGAGGGAGGGGGGGAGGACGAACAAAGAGCAGCTGAAAAAATCGTCTTTGTCGAGCATGCCTCGTTTTCCTGTATGGATGGATGGACAAACTGACGGACACTGTAATCTGTAAATTCGCCTTTCTTTAAATGCAGTTTTTGATTCTGAACATTTAACCTTACGTCATCGCCCTGCTCTTGAGCCCGCAATCGTCCAATCACTTTTTCTAAAATTCTGCCGCGGATTCATTCACACGACATTTGTCATCTCCAAAACCCTCAGGGAAAGCGGTTGTGCCTGCATCAACATCCGTATGGATACCGCCACATTCTAGTATAAGAAGTTGATACTGATTTTCAGAATATTCTAGAACACTAGCACCACACGCCTCGTGGTGGCAGCCATGTGAACTAGAAGCGTTTGTTGAGATTTTTTGGGCTTGAATAAGTATCATTTAAGAGTTTGTAAAGTTTTTTTAGGGGGTGCCTTGGTTTCTGATAACATATCACTGCCAGGAAATGACCGTGGTGCGTCGATTATATGATAAAAGTGCAATTATGTATTCCTCAGTGCCAGAATAATGACACACATGACTTTTGCAGGTGGCCGTGAGATCTGTGGAAGCAATTGTTGCCGTCTCAGGTTTCCGGCATCTTCGCAGTCTCTCGCTGAAGCTCGCACCTCGCATCCATTTCGCCGACGTCGATTCAAAGCTTCAGCGACTGTTGAAGTCATGGCCACGCTTAGAGAAGCTTTCCTTGGAGTGGAGCGGTGGTTTGCGACTCAGCACCATAGCAAGGCTTTGTCCGCAGCTCGAGAGCCTAAGCCTAGTGGATTCCAAAGGAGCGATGGACGACGTCGCATTAGAAGCCGACGCTTTCCCCAACCTTGAATCCGTCGAGTTAAACGTAACGCTGCCTATCTGCATTTACGATGAATTGTTCATGGCCACGAGCGGTAGACTGCGCCGGGTGCGGTTGTTCGGTGACGAATGTTCTGCGATATTTCTGCTCCTTTGCTGGCGTCGCAGCGAACGCATCTCCTTCGGGCGTCTCGAAGAACTCACTCTGGGCACAGCACGGACTGTGCGCGAGCTGGGATTAGAGCCTGAATGTTTACACGATGTGATGAAGACTCTGCCTGCACTGCGGCGCCTGGAGACGGACAGCTACGACCTGAGGCTGTTCGTCGATTACTACCGCGCTCCGCTTGGCCGAGTGTCTCTCAATTGGTGCGAGTGTGTTCACTGCATAGTGAGCGGTGTGAACGTCCAAAGGCGTTAGCTCCTAGCGAGGGAACTTTTGTTTTCTCCCCGGCTGTCAAGCTTGTTTGGCTGGGTAGTTGCTGCATGCAGTCTTCCCTCTCTGTCCTACGTTCAAAAGCTTTATCCCGAGTTAGTCAGGCTTTAGATAGGCTACAGATGTTTTATCGATTTGTGAAACAGTGCATGTCAAGACAAGGTCTTTGTTTTGTGTCGCTCCCATTGTGGGCTTTTTAACGAGACCTCCGTTCTGTTACTGCCTGTTATGGCTACAGGTTTTCGCAAGTACTCGAGACTGAATGTGATCTACTATGCCATTCAACTGTCATGCAAGAACTGCTCTGACGGCTAATTTCGGCAGTTCAAACTGTTTTCTGGTATTTGTGTGAAAAGCGGATGCATTTATTATGGTGTACGATGGCTGAGCACACTGCAGAAAAGAATAAAGCCGGACCACGCTCACGTTTGCTCTGGTGGTGGTGTTCACATTTAATGCGTTCTTCTTGGGTGTTCTCGGTACGTCCATTTTTTTTTTCTTAGAGTTTTGCAGCACTTTTTCTCCGTACCAAAGGTAGTATTATAGTGCTGCGCTCAGCAGTACAGTCAAACTTCGCTACAACGATATGGTATATATAGCGATCCCTAGGAGGCTCCCATAAAACCCAATGTATTTGAGATCTAATTTTCAAGGGTAAGATTTTCATTCAAAGGATTTAACGAACCTTGAACGAACCTCACATTTAACGTCTATTAAGTCGATATACGTAATGGTGTTCAATCCTTGAATACGCATTCGATCTCGCAAGTCCAAATTACGGCACATAACCAGCTCCACCAAGCACCGCACAAAACACGTCAAAAACTTCTCCAACGCATCGTATAAAAGACTCCGAAAACTTTTCCCGCCTACGATGGGCAGCTTGTTCCCGACACGCGGTTTTACCCGGTGGTACTATCCGTTGCAATCGGCTACGCCTTGCAGTGTCGTGCGCACGGTACGGTGCGGTGCGTTATGCTGTGCCTTGACAAAGTTGCCAAGGTCATTAGAGTTCCCTCATTCAAACCAGCATCTCTCTCTATGAACAGCCCACTGTGAGCACACACTGCTTAGCAGGTCAAGGATGCGGTTTATATATAAATTGGTTTTTGGGGAAAGGAAATGGCACAGCATCTGTCCCGTGCTGTAAGGGAAGGAGGGAAAGGATAAAGGAGGGAGTGAAAGAAGAGGTGCCGTAGTGGAGGGCTCTGGAATAATTTCGACCACTTGGGAATCATTTAACGTGCCCTGACATCGCATAGCACACAAGCGCCCGCGTTTCACCTCCATCGAAACGCAGCCGCCGTGGTCATGTACCACAGTTTATACTCGACGACAGATTTTCTTGGCAATGAAGGGAAGGCTGGAGGGATGGAGCATCCGTAACTGTGTAAGTCCAACAAACAACAAATAGTTTGGCCGCACGATGGTGCGGCTGGGCACCTGGCACGTTGCTCTCCATGGGGCACCTTTACTTCTTCGCTGGTGCATCTGTGGAAGCTCCTTTTAGGTAGACGTACGTGCTTAGCAACTTTGTTGCATCAAGAAAATGTCTTTTTCCTTGCTTGTGAATACTGAAAGTTGGTAACTGAGTTAAAAATATGCCTTAACGAATATTACGAATACGTCAAGTTTTGAGAAAAAAAAATCTAATAACTGCATGCCGGGACTATTTTGCTCTGCGTAGGAAGAGAGTGTGTGTTTCGGCTCCGCTGCTTCTGCTCCACCGCTGGAAAAAGTTGTCTCACAGTATAGCTTCCGTTTATGCAACGTGGTCGCATGTTTAGGACTGTCTCAGAGCGTTTGGTGTAATTTAAGGTATCGACGTCCCGCTGGCTACAAAAACTAAGCGATGGAAAAAGCAAGTGCTAAAACAATTGCACCGGGTGTGCTTTCCACAAGACACTGCTGTCATGCAGTGATGGGTTGTGGCCAGAGTGCTCGTTTGGGAAACCAAGACGGGTACCTGAGATGAAATCCATGTTCAGGCTAGCATGTATAGGAACACCAGGCCAAATAGCAACCATGTGCAGTCTTCTATGGCTACCTGTGTCGGCTTCGAAGAGCGCCATATTTTAATATGGCGCTCTTCTCTTCTTGTCCTTTGTGACGTCTTTCCTCCAAGATTAATTTACTAGGCGTTGAAACCGATGCAGCCGTGAAAAAATTGGTACGTGCTGAAGAAGCCTTTTTTAACACACACTGGCGGTAGACAGCACACCAGCTATGCTCTCCTCGCTATATACGATGCAGGTAAGCCGTCTAGGCATGCTATAGTTCTGGTCAAGGTCGCAACGGCTGCAACAAAGGAGCGGCTATAACGAAGCGATCGCGGGGACCCATTGTACTTCGTTATAAGTTTAACTGTATTGGCATGTCATTTACACAAGCACTTAAACTACAAGCCCGTCTCAACTTGCTCCAATTGCACGCGTGACGAATATGGCCGCTTTTGTCGCAACTGGTGACCGACTGTCTATCTACACCTAACTTCGAGGTTCAGCAGCTGTGCTGAAGGACGCAGGTTTGAGTCCAGGCCACAGCGGCCGCACTCAGTGGAGGCGAAATGCAAAAAAAAATGGTCGATTTGAGAAGTTAGGCAAATGCGACTTAGGTGCGATAGCATTTCGGTTTTCCCCTCGGTTCTGGTGTTCAGATCCAGAGTTCCCGGATGGCAGTTGCTCGGATAGCGATAATGGGTTAAAATCTATATACGCAGAATTGGTCCTTCTCTCTATACATCCCTGGCGTAGTGGTCATGTCAAGATGTGCCACTGTTCTTCAATGGCATGTGCTGCCATCTGTGGGACTCAGGTTGTTTAGGTTCGGGTGCAACCCAGGTTGCTGTTCCCGACCAGCCTCTTACGAGCTGCCACCTGACATGTTGAGCAGGTTGCTACATATATTATGTATATATATAAATTATATATGTACCTAGGCGGGCAAACACCCCTCAAAGTAGGCCTTCCAGCAAATGGCGTCGAGTAGTTCTCTTGACGTCATGGTTAATTCCTCAGCGTGATGTCGAAGATGAGCTGGCAGGCGCCTCCGTAAAATGGGATTAACAGCGTCACGAGAACCAGTAGGCACCACTGGCTGGAGGGCTTATTTTGAGGGGCATTCGCCGCTGCGTTCTTGAGTTCTATCCGACTAAAGGTTGGAACTTTCTCGTGCGAACGAGCTTTCCTACCACAACATAAATGGCGTTTAGTGTGCGGCCAGTATGCTCTGCGAGAGCCTTCAACAAGCGCTACGAGTGCCCATCCCTCGGCCGAATACATCAACTGAAATGCCTGCACTGGCAACGTGAGCACCTTGGAAACAACGGATCTTGAAGGAATAATGTCTTAGAAGACAAGGAGGAGGAGGGACAACAGTATTTTAAGAAAAGAACGAAGGTCTCAAGGATAGGCTTGTACTTGCCCAAGACTCCACGGTCTTGGGCCTCATGAAAAAGCTCTGTCCACTAGCCATGTTCGGCCAGCTGGTTGAGTAGCTCGCAGAGCGGTCTCCTATGAGGAGGGCTATGGAGGGTAACTGCCATGGGTTGGGAGCATTCCCATAGGTATTATGTGAGGGTGGCCCTCATGTATAGTCATAGTAAGGCAGGATTGTCTTGTGGCAAATGCATGTACCAGACCGAAGGCTTGATGATGGCGGAATTCTGGTTAACTGAAATTGATTTGTGCTTTCTGCCACTTAGCCCCGTGAAATCAGTGGGACGTCGATACCATCAAGCATGCCAGCTGCACTGCTGAACTGTTTTAACCATCAGACTGCTGCCGAAAAGAAAACTAAACTTCTCAAAGAACCAGGAAAGCAGCGTGGAGTTGAAGTTGAATCCGGGAAATTTTCACTTTTACGCGAAAGAGTAAAGGCCTGGTATCGCAGAAAAGCTGGTGTTGACGTTGTCGTCGGCATGACAAAAAAACCCCGGACTGATAGCAAAGATAACTGTTACAGGAGGCTCCCATAGATGGTGCCAGCCATTCCATCGGCGCGTCGGAAACTCTCGACTATAAGGTTGTGAGTCAGCCGTATCAACATGTCTGCGTGGCGTAGCGGGACCGTGCCTATATTAAAGAGGGGCTTCATATGCATGTGAAAGCAGTGCGAGTGATTGTGTCAGTGCACGTTAAAGAACCCATGTCACTGATACCCTACATAACACGTCACTTGGGAACACTAAACCCAGTATACTATACCAGGGAAACGCCCTGTGCAGGATGCACTTCAAGAGGCCATGGCACCCGATTTGCGAACATAAACTGCTTATTGCACTTTATTCCCCATATTCCGAATTACAGTTCCTCAAAATTTGAGGCTCAGTTAGTGCGGTCGATATATTCAAAATTAACTTTTTCGCTTCTTTTGTGAGCAGCCTCCTGGTCTAGCAACCTTTAATCGCTGACGTCAGAAGGGCATATCCATCCCACATCTTCTCCTGCATGCTGTTCTCTGTATTGAGGTGCATGCAAGCCAATGCTGCTGAGTGAAAAGCTTTCTGGCTTAGAGCGCAGCACTTCTAGCCGCAATCACGGATTTCGCCGATGTCTGTCCGGGGCCTCTCTCTCTCTCCGTGAACTTGAAGCACCAAAAAGGTTGCAACGCACGCGTCACGCAGCGCAGTGAGTAGGCGGTGCTGCCGCACAGCTGCAGCCAATGAGTGTGGCACATATCACAGTTGCGGCCATCACGGCCGTCACCGGGCAGTGCTGTAAAGGCGCTTGCTACTCCGGATTGTCGCTTGCGCACCCTCAACTTTGCCCTTAACTTTGTGTCATTCACCCCTCAGCTTTCACGGGTAGCAGACGTGTGCATGTGGTGCTCCCTAGACCTCTGCTTCACGCCGCTCGCTGCATTGTGTGCACGAGAACCTTTAATAACAAAGCATAACAAAGTGTAAAAATGTATAGAAAAGTATAGCAGGGGTAAGCAGTCCTAGTGCACCTGCTTCACATTTTATTAACTATGCAAATCAGCTACAATTTTTTATTTCATCGAAGTAAAGCTCATTTCCTTCTAGTTTTCAGAAGCCTTCAGCATAGTTAGCAAACTAAGTAATTCATCGAGAAGTGGGCTTGTTTCTGGCACTCGTTTTGAGATTGATGGAGGAACAGAAATGAGCTTATGCTGCATAATAAAGGATACACTTAGAAGTATACGATTATTTGCATGTTATGGAAGCAAACTCCTTTTAGTAGCCAAGTACTCCCACATGTGAACAGCCGATGAGCGCCATGAAACATCCGGCGGTAGCGTTGTGTTACCAACTACATTGTTCTTGTCTACAGCTAAGTCAGCTCGACAATTAAAAACTCACAATAGCACAAGGTGGCCCTAGAGTAAAACTTGGGACACTAAACAGAGCACAGCCAACAGCTGAATGTGACGGCTTCCTCGCTGCATGCGTGCTTGCTGAGATAATGCGCACGTGTGTTCCAAGCATTCTTTTCAGCTGGCCGCTTTCGGTGGAAGAAGTTTCCGGTTACAATTTCGATTGCGTTTTTTTATATACAGTGCATCCAGGACATTGAAATGTTGGAAATAGAATCACAGGCCCTTGCATTATTCACTGAAGTACAAATCTGCCATGTGTTGAACAACAATACTATGGTGCCGAATCGGCGCATAAATTTTGCACGGCGCATAAATTTTGCGCCCCGTAATGAATCAGCATAGTAAAAAATGGCCGATTAGGTCGCTATACAGTAATCTCTCGTTATAACGAAGTCAACGGGACGGCGGAAAAATTCGTTATAAGCGGTAATTCGATATAAGCGACCACCCGAGAAAACTCTAAAGCACTTGAGCTTTAATTGTGCCGCAATGGCGAGGAAGTCAAAATGCAATGTACTCAGCGAAGCAAACTTTATTCAGGTGCAAAAAAGGCAGTGAGCTTTGGCTGTTTCAAGTTCTTACCGGGCGCGTGCAACCCCTGCTCTCATCTGACCAAGCATTGCACGAGGCCGCGGTCGCCGCCCATGCATTCAACCTTCGGGGTATTTCGAATCGCGAAGGCAGTGGCCGCTTTCATGTGGGAGGCGGGAGGGGGGTCACGGAAATTCTGTGGCTGGGTCTGAGGTTGTGTTTGTTGTGCTCGAAAAACGATTAGCCAATCATTGTAGATATGCAGCGCGATCGTGAAAACTGAATGGTTTTGCAGTAGGGGCTTCTCATGATTACTGGGAAGTTTTTTTTCCCGAGGCGTATGGCTGTGAAATTTGCAATTGAGTTTTACGGCGCACCGTTGTCGACGACACTGTGCTAATTCTAAGGTTCGAGTGTCAGTGTTCGTGCAGCGTCGCGTCCGTGCTGCTGACCGATGTCTAGGAACAAAATTCAATGACCCTACCACGCATTTAGACCGTTTGTCTAGTCGGATGGCGCGAATCAAGCATGACCGGCTCGAGAAAATCGCCAGGAAAACAACGTGGTTGCGCTGACCCGCCATGTTGACAGCCTGACTCGCCGCTGGCGACGCTCGGATTTTTCGTGTTTTCGGCAAGTTATCGGTCGATTTGCATTGTCATAAGTGCAACGAAGCTAGGCGCGGTGTTTTATTGCGATGCAGGCAGGCTATGATGAGCGGCAAGCAAATTTCTAGACTGGCTTTCCCAAAGTCGTCTTCCAGATTTGTTAACGTAGGTTCTCGCGTCGAACATGGCAAAGGGCGTGCAACCTGCAGTCGCTTGCGACCAGGGAGCAGCTCGACAGCACCGTTGTTGACGCTTGCAAGCGCGACCTGCGGGTCGCCTTCTTGTTTGAAGCGAAAACTCTCGGGAATGACATTCGCGCACTTTCGAGAGTTTCCTGTTCTTTAGCCTATGTGAAACGGTAGGCTTAGCGACGGCTACAGCAGCCAGGGAGCAGCTCAGTTCGTTGCCGAAAGCTCACCTCACTCGCAACTCGCAAGCGTGAATGGGCTCATAATCGGAGGGACACTTCTTTTGTGCTTTTTGGCATGTTTCAGCGCCAGAAATGTTCTTCAGAGCGGTACAATTTTGCTCACCGAGCGCACCCCTTGGAATGCTACGGCGCAAGTCTGCCTGCGGTCTTTTGGCCACTTTTCGGCATCCAAGAGACTGTGGTTTTCTGGCATCGCAAAGCGTCGTGAAAAATTTTATTTTTGTTCGGATGCTATCACAGGGTACACCAGCGATGCGACTACGACCGATTCGGCGCGCTTCCGTTTGCATCCGCTGTAGACAGCTGGGGACACTTGGCACTCGCTTGGTACTCGTTGCTGGGCAAATCATCGGTCATAGGTTTGGTACTTTTCTGGCCTGTTCTGTGCCTGCCTGAGACTAATTCGTCAGCGATATTAATTTGTCACTGCATGCACAAAAGGGTCGCCGCTGCGGCGACGATGCCTCCGCTCGCCACTTCGCTCTAAGCGGATCATGCTCTTCGTGTGCTTTTGATAATGCGACTTAAGATGCATGCGCTTGGATCGGGACCGGAAGAAATTTCGAGTAAAGCGATTTCGTTATAACGAGGAATTACTGTATCTTGCTGTATGAAAATTTAATTTCTATAAATGAGGTATCTAAAACATAGCCATTAACTTTAAAAACTCCCATTAAAGCCCATTCCTTCAAAATAACTTATATCCATTATATTCAACAATAAACCATTTCCTTAAAGTGACGTTTAATTTTAAATATATCGACCAGGTTGGTACTGCATGCAGCGAGCTCACCTTTGATGTACTAGCAAGGATGATGTATGAAAGTTTTGGAAAAAGCTTAGTCTGGTATCATCTGGTTTTTGTATTAAATTACATGCATACATTTGTTTAAGGCTCAATTATGGCAAGAAAAAGTGTGTAGCAGTATTAAATTTGGGTGAATAGCATAGAGAGGTATAATGCTATGCATGGATTACTTATTTTAGCAACTGCACCAATAAGAAACACGAGGCAGATTTAAATTGAAGAGTGGTTGCTCACATAGCGTACAACTGTTGGACATTTACAACTTCACAAAACTAATAAAAATAGTCACCAAAAACTTTCTGAACCTTGTATTTGCATTTGCACATGAGAATGTTGCCACTACTACTATGTATGCAGAGACATTCTGCCATCAACATGCTGTGAGAAATGAAGCAACAGGTTCATGCGATGCAAGTAGTAATGAACACTTAACTAAAATTTATTTTTCAACCAAAGAAGGCATACTCTAACTG
Organism: Amblyomma americanum; assembly: GCF_052857255.1. NCBI lineage: Eukaryota > Metazoa > Arthropoda > Arachnida > Ixodida > Ixodidae > Amblyomma > Amblyomma americanum. Next base: position 135,743,030 of record NC_135505.1, on the reverse strand, counting down.
TGAAAATGGTCAATTCGAAACAACTTTCATCATAAACTTTCACAAACAGAAAAGAACCAACACTAAGCACTGTTGCTAACAGTTGCACACACAAGAATAATATTCTATTTAAATACAAATCCAGTGCACCTGACACTGGTCCAGATCTAAAAGCATGGCTGATGAGAAAACTGCCAAACACAGGATAAACTACCTTTCAGCTAAAGAGGTCTTTCTCAACTATGAAGATGGTCAACTTTAAAACTACTGCTGTTATAAACTATGGAACAAAAACAAAAACATCTTTAGCATTTTGCCAACTCTCACAGATGAAAAGGCCTGTTTGAACAAAAATAGTACACCTGGCACTGTTACAGATGTAAAAGCATGGCTTAGATAAGAATGCAAAGCACAAAGCTAAACCTTATATAGTGGATAAACAGGCCTTTGCAACTTGGGAAACAGTCAAATTTACAACTACTTTATTTGTAAACTTATTAGGAAAGAAAAACAAGAACATATTTAGCACTGCTGCTAATACACGGTAAGTCTTAATTAAATACAAACTGTGTAGTACACTCGACACTCGTCCAGACATAAAACAATGGCTTATGTGAGAGTGCCGCATCAACAGGAGCCTAATAATCTCTCGTCTCACATGTTTGAGAAAAATATTGTGGTAAGTATTGCACAGGGAACAGTGTTAGTTACATGGCACTCAGCAATGTGGCGAAACAAAAAATGAGTGCCCTGGGTTTCAAGCAACACTGACCTGGTTTCGGCGAGCATTCTGTATGCACTCTGTGAAATGGTGGCTGTACAGTCACCAGGACAGAGATAACAAAGAAAAAAAAATGAGAAAAGAACATTTCCATTCTTCTGAGAGTCATCACACTGGTGGCGGCCCGTCGCCGCTCCAGCGCGTCACAAATTCAGGTCCGTAGTAGCACAGGTCGTGCCAGAGCGCGATGAAGTTCGCGCTGTTCGTTGCGTGTGGGCAGGATGACGCTCCAGGAAAAAGCACCACGAGAGCAGTCACGAGGGCAGCGGTGACTAGCAGGCCGCCCAGAAAGTAGCGGGCGGCATTGAACCGCTGCTTGGTCACTGGCGCCAGCCTCTTGCGGCCGGCGAGCACCTGGCGACTTCGATTCAACCTGAATGGAAGCCGCCATGACGTCAGCCAAGAGAACAAACAGACACCTGCTAATTCTGAACTATAAATCTCGAAAATACAAAGGGAAGTACTGTAGAATATGAATGATAACTGTCAATATAAATTTGTAACGTCCCCTTGCTAGAGTGCACTCTGTACAATGTATAGAATTTCGGACGTTGTGAACACTGCGGATGACATGAATGTGCGAGCCGCAACAGCACCTTCAAGTGCTCACTAAGCACGGCCTGCACACCCTCAATGCCGGGGTCGCCAGTTGCGCGGTATGCACCACAAGCAGTGAGTGGTGGTAAGCGGCCCGTACATCATGGACATCGCGATCGCCAGTCGCACTGTACGGGCCGTGAGCAGTGGGCGGTGGCGCGCGGCCGTAAATAATTCCCACCAGCTGCAAACTTATCTGCAAGAATGCATTTCATATGCTTTTGCATACGAATTTTGTTCATTTTGAATGGAACAAGTTTCGGATGTTACGAATATTTTTCACGATCCTTTCAGGTTCGTGTCATCGAGATTCTGCTGCACCGCTTTGCCAGTATTGAGCAACTGTCCAAAAGGCTTTACAGTACGGGTAATAAAGGAAAACAAACGAAGGCTCATGCATATTCTGCATTTTCCTCTAGTTCCAGTCGCACTTTGATTAGGCTAAATTTAAGACTGAGGCAAACCGACATTTACGACTATTCTAAAGTTGAACACTCCCTAGTTACATTGGTGTAAAGTAGAACTGCGCTCATGCATTTTTTTCAATGCGGGGAAAGAACGCATTATACAGGAAAGCGTATGGCCCAAAGCCCTAAGCATTTGAAAAATGCAATAGAGGATAAGATAAAAAGGCATTCATTGACACTGATATTGTTGGTACTAGGTGATATTTTGTGCTCTCAGAATTCTATCCTCATTTGTGCAGTCTTTAAAGCTGAAGAGCCTTGAGAACGCATCTGATAATTCAAGTTGGCAATGATGAAAGTGGACAGGTTTCTACATCATCGCTTTAGGATACTTCGGCAGCCCGTGCCAGCGCACTGTGGGTAGGACGCCGGGGCGACTCAGTGTCACTGGTCTCTCTCAAGTTGCGTGAATCCGGTAAGGGCCCATACTGATCGCGCCATCATGGCAGATGACTGCCACCACCTCTCCATGTCACAAACCTCCATGTTCGGCCACCTCGTATGTGTATGCATCTGCTGTCAGTAGTTGAACATATCACACGACCAGAATATGTCGAAATTTTGAATGTAGTTATCAAGAAATATTATGTGACAACAGGTAACACGAAGAAAAAGTGTGATGTCTCTGGAACATTTTCATTACTCAGGAATTTGAGCGTATGAACAGGGAAACAGCGCTAACGTACCGAAGAGGTTCTCTACACATTATAAAAATATAGAGAAACTCATTTCCAGTTCTGACGGCCACCAAGCTTGACAGGATATCACTGTGCACAAAAATCTCCTACTCACCAGAACTTCACCCTAAGGACTACTCGGGCAGCCCAGTGCAGCAGGTCAATGCTGGCAATGTCCATCCGTCCACTTCCGCCTTCCCTCTCCCGCTCTTCCTCATCCACGTCATGTCCCTCATCCTCCGTGCCGTGAGCCCGCAGATCGTCCACATCCATCATCTCCTCAACACCGTTCAGCCGATCCGACAGCTCCAGGGTGTCTTGCACAGCAGCGGCCACCAAATCCTCCAACACACCGTTCTGGAGGGTGCCACTGCAAAGACAAGCACCAACCAACCACAGGAAACTCGAAAAGTAAGACACGTGGAAGAGGTGCGCCATGCGCAAAGAAAAGAAAAAATGAAGTTGACTCGAAAGTGAATGTGCAATGCCAGATGCCCAATTGACAGAGCTCTACTAATTACAGCAGCTCCAGGTTGATGCAAGCTGCTTACCTTGTAATTAAACACAGACGATGCAGTTATTTGTCCAACATCTAAGACCTCTAGCAATGATATACATCGCTGCATTTGTTTACCTACCTTGACAAAACAGTACCAACAGCAATGTTACCGTGTTTGCCGTATGGCTGTCCGGCAATGCTGAAACTCTCAAATATCTCAGAATGGGTCATGCTCCCAAGTGCTTGTACCTGCTTTACCAGTATGTTCATGGTAGAAAACACCTGTGCACCAACTTAACACTCATTGACTGAAACCATTTACTGTTATAGTCAGTCGATTCCATATATATATCGAATTACTGCTTATATCGAACAGTTAGAAAATCCTCTTGAAGGTCCCATGCGAAAGTATAGCACTATTGTTAGCATTTACGGAACTCGTCTTCAGCGCAACATTAGACATACTGAACACTGCTGCGCCCCTGCAAGTGGCGCTTCTCTTAGCGGCGCTCCCGCAATCACTTTTTGCGTGCAGAGACGGGTCCGCTACGAAGCCTCGGACTTGCAGTGCAGCGCTGTAAGTCCGCATGACGAGGTGAATGTGGGGTGTGCTTGAGGGAAGCTTTTGGTATCATAATCATTTTCCACATGACACCGCTGCTGTGCGATGAAGCCAACCTAGCTGACTGAAGGTTAACGGCAACCCTCGCCTAACGTGCTTCACTGCCAAAGGAGATAAACCAGCTGTAGCTTACTTTTAATGAGACATTATTATATTTGTGGCATACTCGTGACAGGATTATACCTCTTATGATAGGCAGTGGCTAGTTCCAAAGCACTGTCCACTGTAACTTTGATATGAAGGAAGCTAAGTGTATTTTACAACAGAAGATGGCGCGACGTACAAAGACAACGGAGGCACACAAAACGACAGGATCGGCACCTCCTTTGTCTTCATCTGTTGCGCCGTCTTCTGTGGCAAATTTCATGCACCAACTAGCCCATACAAGAGTCCTAGGTGTAACGATGCTTAGAGAACTGTGTGCTGCCAGTATGCTGGCAAGCAGCGCATTGCTACAGGAAGGGCGCCGCTTGCGCGAGTGCACTGTATTCTTGCTTTTATGCTACAGATAGTCTTATCTATTGCCAACTTTTGCATATTGAATCGTCAATTTATCGAATTACTTCATGACGTCCTTCAAGTTTGATACATGCGAGATCGACTGTTTTTCCGAGTGCATCTGGCCCCCAAAATTTTCCCACCATTTCCCAACCTGCCGCTTCTGCAGAAGAAATACCTGGAACGTGGGTCACCATCCCTGGCTTTTTTTCAGACCCAGAAAGTACCAGATGATAGTTTGCTGGTGCCTATCTTGCCAACGGTTGACTAGAAGGAAATATCCCATGGCCAGCGCAGGTGTTCAACAACAAACCTGTTTGCAGTCAAATGAATGCCTGACATTTCTCTTATGAAGCATGCTTTTCCCAGAATGAGGGCAAGCGGCATTTGGTGTACTGAATAGCCTCTCTTCAAATGACATAAAATCTTCTAGTGTGACGTGGTATAAGAATCGGTGGTGCTCTATCAAACTGCTAGCCCCTACAAAGCCAAGCACCAGGCTGAAGGACAGCTTTATCCATAAAAAAAAAAAAGCTACGAAATCTGGCCAGTAGTCAGATTTGTATACAATACCTCTTATATCTGACACAGATGAACTTTCTTGTAGGTGTGCACTCACAGTTTCATACTTCCCAACAGGTAACCCCAGTGAAGATACCAGCCAATCAGCACGATTAATTTAAGAGAGTTGGAATCTATTTCTATGTCATCTACAGTCCAACAATGTCTGCACCATGCACTACAATGTTGTAGTGTACTAGTATTGCACATGCATTGATCTCTCCTGGAAGCAGCATCTGCTTTGCCGTTCACTCGATGGCTTCAAGACAAGACCAATGTGACGTAACTTAGCGACACTGAAGTTGTTTTAGCATCAGATATGCAATGGACAGGGCACCCTGTTTTTTAATGCTGAAGCCCCGCCAGCATCTCATAAGCCCAAGTTCCTCACAGGATCTGAGGCCTTACCTGTCATCGGCACAAAGGCCATTGTGCTCGTGGGATGTGATGCTGGAAGCTCCAACACCATTGTTGACATCCCTCGCGCCATGGTGGTGGTGTGAGCCATCTGCGTTTGCCACAGAACTTGCCGTGTCTTCCTCCAGGTGGCATTCCCTGTCACAAAGCAGTGGCAAGCAGAGATGTTAGACACTGCTGTGTACTGACCCACTGTGATAGGTCAGTGGGTGTGGCATTTGGCTGCTGAGCCTATGGTCGTGGCATCAAATCATGGCTGTGTGACCAGATTTCGATGGCAATGCAATGTGAAAACGACTGTGTACTGTGCAACGTCAGTGCATGCTGAAGAACCTCAGAAAGTCAAAATTAACTTGCAGCTCTCGTCAAAATTAACTTGCAGCTCTCCACTACAGTGTCTGTCATGCCCTGTGCAGCTCTGGGATGGTTAACGCCAAAAGTCAAGTCACAAAATCAGGGTGCAAAGCCAACGAGCACTTACCAACCAGATTAAACAAAGTAAAAACCTTAGGAGACATTGCAGAATGCGCACAGTTTCAACTGTGCTTGAAAACTGCGTATCCAAATAAACCTGGAGTGACGCGATAGCTACAGCTGGCCAAGTGGAACTTGCTCAGTTGAATTGCAAAGTCAGTCTTTCCCGTAATGTAGCTATCGCTACAAAACTGAGTACGTTCTTGCTACTTAACAGGCATGTAAGCCCATCTCATGAAAAAACAGGACAAGTACAAATCTGAGCGTCCTCTCTTTCAACTACTACTTAACTTAAAGCCAATAGCAAAAGAATTTTAGAATAGATTCCTCAGTGGGTAACTTGAGGGGTAGAATACAGATAGTAGCTACTGTGAAAATACACCTGCTTCAGCCCTCTTGATTACTTCTTGCTCAACTTTCTAGTTCCTACATGCCACCACATGGCATTTACACTGCACAGAAAGACAAAGTTAACTGCATCTGGATTAGATGGCACCTGCTATATCCCCTTTTGTTCCACTCTATACAGGCAGCATATTAAGGGTAAATGTATAGTGCTCCGATTATATTCACGTAATTGCTTATTGAGTGGCTGGCTCTAATCCAGAACGCTGCAAAATGGCACTCTGAGATGGCAGCACGCTCATGATCTGGCACGGCAGTGTCATCATAATAGCCATTTTCACCACTGGTCACATTCACTTGGGCTCATGAGAGTGTCACCAGTGCTGTCACTGCACTGAAGAACTCACAAATGTTCTGACTAAAACAATGTTCCTTGGGATTAAATTGAGAGCTGCTGCTAATTTCGCAGCTGTGAAGCAAAACACTCAAGCGAATACCAAATATGCCAAAGGGTCAGTTCTATTTCCACACTGTTTGGCCCACTCAGAAGAACGGTAATAACCACACTGTTGGCCAGCTGTCCAGGCTCCTCACAGGAGAACAGTAATAACAACAACATGTACACAAGAGCTCCACAAAAGAAGGGCACAACATTTTCCAAAAAACAGCTAGTTTTACAGACCCAACTATAAAAGGCACCAGTAAAGACTGCACTATACGAGCATTTGTGTTGCACAGTTATCACTGCCTTCGTTTGTAGTTGGTGCTGCAGAAGTAATGTCTAGCCAACCAACTCATGCTAGTGTGTTGGCATTTGTCTCAGGAACTGGCAAAACAGTTGACATCCTGGCTTTGAATGATGCAAGCTGGAAGTTCAATCCAACAACTCAACTAACTACATCAGTAAAGAAGGACGAACGCAGGACGACACTGCGAGAATTGTAAGGCTGACAGTCAGGAGTGTTAAAGGGGAAGCGAGGACTTTAGTCTCGTTTAATTTTTTTTAGTAAAAATCAATTTCTTTGCCTGTTTCTGGCTGTGTTGACATTTGTCCAGCAGTGAAAAATGCACCTCTTACCAGGAAAATTGTGTTAAAAAAATTTTCCGTTACTCGATTCACACTCATGATTGGGATTTAAAAGCGAATGGCGCTGTTGCCTATCTTCAGCGATGCACAATAAAAAATGCTCCAAAGCACCACAGTTCGCTAGCAAAAACCTCCAGATGTAGCGACACATGTATTTCTTTTTTGACCTTTTCTAGCTTATAAAAGGTATGCTTTGAGTGAAATTAACTACTTCTGTCATTAGAATGCATTAATCTACCAATAGAGGTCACCTTAAGTTTGTTACTGCATAGTTCTTAGAGTTCTGCATTTGTTTTCTCTGCGGCGCTCGCTCATCTACTGGCAAAACGTGATCACATTTGAAAAGCATCTATGTATTGTGAAGAAGCCAACTCCTTTGCATCATTAAGCACTAGAGCATTGCTGACGGTCCATTTGTACACCAACTGGTCTCGCGCTTTGCGGCATTTCATTTTTTCCCCCGAGTGCATATTGTCACTGAAAACGATGTTTTTTATCGCAAGTGTTCGCCGATTGTTGAAACGTTTGTGACTTGTGACATTTACAACAGATGGCGCCACCCATCCACATGGCAAGCATTTTGTTCGTAACTAATTGAGATAGGGCTTAGTGCAGCAGACGCATTACTAGCAAGCTACATCATTCAGAGCAACAGTAATCTGCCAAGAGTAAAATGAGTTCGGCAGCAAGAATCAAAAGGACTGAGCCTGCACTCTAAGCACTGCACCATGTCTGCCTCCTGCATGCAAGAGATGCAGCTTTTCCTCAGAATTTGGGCACTTGGGAGAGCAATGTTGTGGGTCAATGCGCAACTCTTACCTTTACAGTAACTCAAGTCCTCGTGTCTCTCTATTAGACACCTTTAGTATAGCGCATACCGCTACCACTCACCGCCACTGTGCATGCGGAGATTACTTCGAGGGCGCCAGATGGCGCCATGTTCCCGTCAACAGCGCGCATGCCTCCCGCGTCAGGACCAATCAGAGCGTGCGCAGTGGCGGGGCGCGGTACGCGTTATGCTAAATATAGACACCTTTAGCATACCTTGTCACCATTGCCAGTGTACCGGGAGCCCGCCCATCGCCAGTGCGGCCGCGCTGATTTGTCTGATGCGGCTGGCGCGCGCGCAGCCGCCGGGTACCTGGCGCCCTCCAGACGATGTGCGCATGGGCCCTGACAACGCGCAGAATTATAGTACTCCGTAACGGTAGCCCGGTATGCTAAAGGAGTCTAGTGGACAGTTACAGCATAGCGTGATGCGCAATCCGCTACCGTGATCCTCTTCCGCGAGGCAATACTACGTACGCGATGATTAATCCCGAGGCAGCAGGCGCGCACGCAGCTTACGGGAACGTGGCGCCATCTGGCGCCGCCATACCGTTTTGGGCATGGCGGCGCCAGATGGCGCCACGTTCCCGTAAGCTGCGTGCGCGCCTGCTGCCTCGGGACCAATCATCGCGTACGTAGTAGTGACCCGCGGAAGAGGATCACGGTAGCGGATTGCGCATCACGCTTTGCTGTAACTCTCTGCTGGACTCCTTTAGCCTACCGTGCTACCGTTATTACGGAGTACCATGAGTCCGCGAGTTGTCAGGGCGCACGCGCACATCGCCTGGAGGGCGGCAGGTAACTGGCGGCTGCGCGCGCGCCAGCCGCATCAGGAAAAATCAGCGCGGCAGCACTGGCGATGCGCGGGCTGCCGGTACTCCTGTTAACGGGGTATGCTAAAGGTGTCTATTTTTAGCAAAACGCTTACCGCGCCCCGCCACTGCGCACGCTATGAATGGTTCCGACGCGGCAGGCATGCGCGCTGTTGACGGGAACGTGGCGCCATCTGGCGCCCTCGAGGTGATCTCCGCATGCACAGTGGCAGTGAGCGGTACGCGCTATACTAAAGGTATCTAACAGAGGGGCACGAGGACTAGAGTCACTGTAAAGGTAAGAGTTCCAGCTCGCCGAAACAGATCACGGTAGCGGATCGCGCTCTAGTATCTACTGGCGCGGTGGCCGCGACGTACGTTTTGCCGCCGGCGTCTCCCACGCGCGGCCCGGCGTCCGCTTCGTGCGCCGTGGGTGAGGGCAGGTGCACGGCGTGAGGCACGGGCAGCGAACAGCGCCGGGCGCCCAGGTTGAGCGCCCTCAGCGCACGCATGGGACCCGGCACGGAATTAGCCGAGCCGGCCACGCTGCCGCCCGGTATGCTGAACAGCCGGCCCCGGGAATCCTGCGAGGCACGCACACACTGACATCGCACTTGCAGACTTGTGAACACGCGGCTGACATGCTCCACTGACTGCAGGTAGAATATGGTTACGGTGTAACAGCCCACGTTGGTGACGCCACTGAGCCTTCCGTTACGCTTGCCACCGACGCTGTCAACCCTGCAATACAGCTAACGCTACGTAGGAATTGGTTTCTTTCAACTGTCCTCAAAATTGGCGGTGGTTTAGCTCTGGTTAAACCTGGAGTGACGCGATAGCTACAGCTGGCTGAGTGGTACTTGGTCACGTGATCAGCCACGGCGCCGGCAGCTGCTCCGCAACACGTGACCAACCACGTGAAAGGGTGGCGACGCCGCCACGCTGACGGCCCGAAATGCTACCGTAACGTAGCTATCGCTACAAAAACTATAATGCCGTGATAATAGTTATTTCCGCAGCGGGAACGACCCACACGCAGAGAAACACACTCATTGATAAATATACAATGACACTGCTCCGATTTCACATGACCATGTTAAATTAGCGGTGTCTTTTTAGAACACGCAAGAGACGTCAGCCAAACCAAATGGTTGCACTGCTTAAGTGCTCTAAACTAGCACCAAAAGGGTATGAATAAGCAAAACGGCCCGAAATGACATCTTGCAAACACATAAAGGACACATAATAAGAAACGAAAGCTGCCCAATTCAGCTGTATTTCCGGCGTAAACAACGCGAAACTAAGCGCAGATTGCGGGGCCTCATGTTGGGCCGTCAAATGGAAATCTTTAGCCAGTTAAAAGCACAAAACATACTGAACTAGTTTTCAGCGGCGGTTATGTGCCAGTGTTTAGAGGATATCGCGGGCTCAGTTCGCTAAAAACACAACGCATACCTGTCAAAACCTCAGTCACAGGAAACAAGCTTATATTCAATTCCTTGCTCTCGGTACCGAGAACCAAAAACCGCTTTTATCTCGGCCTTCCGGCCTCGTAAGTATAGGGAACACGCTTAGTCTCTAAACGAGGAATCACTTTCGTCCACAAACGCTACGTCCCGAACTGGCTCGCATGGCGCGGGACACAAACGGCGCTTCTATGATGTCTACACTCGCGGTCAACTTTTTTTACTCCACAGCGAAGGCTAAGCGGGAAACGGAAGGGGACGGGCCTTTGTCACCGCGCTGCGTTACTGCACCAATTAGTCCAGCCAGTTAAACGCGTTGAGAGAGGTCGATCATTTTCTGTGAGCTCGTTGGTCTCGTCCCCGTCGCCTTTCGTATACTATACGTTCTGCTTCGGTCCTCCAGCCTTCAGGAGACAAAGGCCCGTCTCCTTCCCTTTCCTGCCCAGCACTGGCTGCAGAGCCATAGAAAGTTCAGTATAGTGGCTCCACGTAGCGGTCATCGTAAGAACCTACCGGCTCCACTTACCGTTTCACTTCCTAGGCATCCGAAGGATGCCCTTGGGCGTCTGAGAGCAGCGTGTGGGGAGTAAGACAAACACGCACACAAAATGAGAGGAACAGCAGGGTTCGGTGTGTGTACGTAATAAGGGAAAATGACAGCGGGTGGTGCAGAGGAAGACAGTGCCGCCCCCCGGCCCGCATCCCTTGAGACATGCGCTGCATCCCAAGCAGCACAGGTAATCAGCCGAATATTGGAAATTGATAGTTTCACTCCGGTCCTTTGTAGGACAGGCCTTCGCCAATACATTCCCAATATTAGGCCGATTGGCTGAGCTGCTGGGGATAGTTTCCCGCAAATCAATTGCCCAGCCCGTTTCGCCGACAGCGCCACCTAAATCGCGCGTCGTGCTCCGTCGATTATACGGCGCACCGTGACTCGACGGCGGCAATTACAGGCGCGCCTGTAAGCAAAGGCTACCGACTCGAGTCAGCGGAAGGAAAGTTCTACGGGCCAATCACGGCCAGGAAGACCGTGAAGGCAGCGAGCAGCACCCACTCTACATCGTGATCAATTTCGCCCGAAGGCATGCCTCCAGGCCTCAAAGAGTGCGCAAGAGTGAATGGTAGAAGCGGGCCTCTGCAACGTGCGTCGCCACTAAAAAAACAACAACAACAAAGAAACGCGAGCGCCAAGTTTCCATAGAGGAAAGACCGTAATTTCTGAGCACGCATATCTGATGATTCGAGTTATCGGTCATACGAACGTCACGCTCAAGGTGAACGATGTTTTCATCGTTGGGGTTCCCACTGCAGACTTCCGAAGGTTATTACCTCAGCGGCTACCCCGAGAGCCCCCGCTTTGCCGATGGCACAACCTTCGTTTAGGCAAGCCGGGAGACGAATTAATGAAGACGAATTTAGAAGTGAATACGCTCGGCGCAACATAGGATTGGCATGCGAGTAAAAAAAAAAACAACTAAGGTAACGCTCAACAGGCGATGCACCAATAGGTTGCCATACGCTAATGCGACCTCGGTATTGATTTTTTTTTCTGCTCTGGCAGCCCAAGATATTGAGGTGTAACGGGCAGGGCAAGGGTTATTTCATTTCGGGCTGCTTTTTTTTTTCTTCTTCTGAAGTTCACTACCAAACTCCACTCAGGTCGTGAGGCATTGGAAGTGGCGGGGAGTACACCTATAGGATCCAAGTAGAGAAGGCAGATTTGGGCGCAACATGCAACGCCAAGGACATGGGTCTAATAGGGCGGCTACACAGAGGATATCGAGGAAATAAACATATTTGGAGGCAGCAGTGAAAAGGGTGCGTCGAGGAAGTCAAGGAATTCACAGGAACAGGTTGGCGTCATTGGGAACACTCTAGGGATGGAGGGAAATGGTGACTGGAGATTACTGGCCGCCGTCAAGGACCGCCGTACGAAGGCAACCACAGAGCAACAGGTCAGAGAGAACATACAACAGCTTGAACAGGTGCCGAGCTACACGAAACAATGCTAATCTTTTCTGCTCTTTTAGGCCAGACAGACACTTGCTCCTACAGAGAGCACGAGCAGAGAGGAGTGAGTGTTCTGGTGCTTCAAGAAAGCTTGTGCACGACAGAGGTCTCTATCTTCTGCCAGGACTATGAAGGGGATTGAAGAGACGGGATCGCGAACACAGGACAGGGGACACTAAAGGTCCAGGATGAGGTGAAGCACATCACGGGAGCTACCAAGAGTGAAGCCGAGCCCGTCACCAAAGGCAGCAACTCGAAGCGAAGTGGGATAGGCGGCCTCAGCCGCAAGGAATGTCGGGGAGGGGAGATGCGGCCTTAACCACAGGCCAGCGTGAAGGAAGCCATATACAAGCACACAAAGTGTGTCACGGGGAGAAGAAAGAAGCAAAGACTGGTACAGCCCCCAGCGTGAAAGCAACACAGAAGCACAACTACATGTGTTCGAGAAGCTGGACACTGAGGATAGACTGGCAATGCAAATGCCCAGCCATCATTTTTCTGCGTGTTTCTGAAGAAGCTTACGAGGTAGACAAGGTTTCCGCGGGAGTCGTCTCCCGAGGGTCGGCGGAAGCAAGCGACGCTGGCCCTTCGACGAGCATCCTGGAGGAGAGAAGATGGCGGGCCAACGCCCGTCTCATTACTCGTGTTCCAGCGGACAAGTGTTGAACGGCAGGCCATGCCGCAACACTTCCGTGAGAACGGACGGGCCAGAGAAGCCTAGGGCCGTGAGGTGTCCACTCAACCTAACAGTACGCCAACTGCACACGTGCAAACACCCGAAGTGTGTTATGCAACGAATACAAGGTTGACTATTGGTACCCTTCAAGCAGGGTAACGTCCTTTGCGTGTTAACACACTTTTACATTCTATATATGATGCTTGCCCTGAACATAATATGAAGGGACATGGTAAACTAAACTATGCTGGTACTGCTCTGGACAAACCTCACGGCCGCAGGCTGGGGGAAAAAAGCAAAGTGGCCCGTGCCATTCTCAAGGAAGCGTTGGCCATTCCGTAGGGAGGGACCGCAACCCAGGCAGTTTTAGTCGGGGGAGAAAGCGATGGTCGTGGATGCACCGATGATGCCAGAGGCATGCGCTTTTGAAAAGCACTGAAGGCTCTACCGCTTGTTAGTAACCGCAGAGTCCACCATCGACCACACACGTATCCCAGGAGGATGCCATTGCCATGCCACCAAGTGCACACAAGTAGCAACGTCAGAAAGTTCCCAAAAGGCGCAGAAAAAACCCACCGAGGCCCACGCTTTCCGCGACTGTGACCCGAACTAACTTGACGGACAAGTGGACGAGGAGATAGCAAACTGTGACCTAGAAAATCTCTCTCTGCAGCGTGTTAGTGAATTCGTTACTTTGCTGCTTAGCGTCAACGACGTTTCTGTCACGCAGTGCAAAGTAAAAAAAAAAAACGACGAAAGCAGACATTTTTGACGGCTGCTTCTTTGTGCGCGTTCCGAGTTTTGGCTCGCGATGTAACTCGAACACACCGGCTTGACGTCCCGGCTGCTCTCCGCCAGGTAGTTACACGCAGTGACCGAACGCTCCGCGAGTTCTACCTTGAACGCTTAATAACTGGACGCCCCACTCCAATTGTAGCCAACACAGTGCTGTGCGCGGGTGTGATTTATTTCCTCTAAAATGAACTAATCACGCGCACAACCTGGACACATTTCTTATTGTGTAAATAGTTTGTACACATTACTTCTCCCCCTATCCTCTCTTCCTGTCCCCTCACCTCTTTCATTTCATATCTCCATTCTGCCTGCTATCCTTTATTTCCGCTGCCCCAGCTCAGGTGCTTCAGTATCGACGGCAGATGCCGGGGCTAGCAAAAATCTTTTCCTTCCTTTTTACTATTATTTTAACAAAAAAAAAAAAACCACTACCACCACCACCTCGCGATATCACGCGGCATCGTGGGGACAACCAAGGCGGTAGGTAGCCAGGAAAGCTTAGCGCCACACCAGAAGAGAAACTAGTACTTGAACTGGCGTGACCAGTTTCACAGAACGCAACCTTGCCACGCACCCTGCTGAGGGCCCTTCGTACGAACTACACACTGCGCGAGTAGATCGCGCAGCCTATGTTTTCAGATCACGCGTTTGTACCAGTGCCGCTTATCTTCGAGATGTCGGCGATTTGCTAAGAATAGCAACTGCGAAATTATGTCGACAAGCTCATCGCATAATGTTTCGATGTGTTGCAGTCAGTACCTAAAAAAAAAAGCGAAGGAAAAGCTTGCCCCAAAATAAGATAAAATGTTCTCTAGTTCTGTCGTATCGACCGCCTTTTCTGTATTACTGCAGCATTTTACAGTAGTTGTGTTGCTAAGACAAGGGGGGGGGGGGGGCGTAACTACAAAAAAAATTGTGCTGTTACTACAAATTTTTCTGTTGTTACCACGTGTTTACGGCCAAAAATACTAAAAAAACTGTTGTGACTGCAGATTTTTTTTTTGAATTGGGTACCAATACAGCAAGTAGGCTCTGTATATACTGCACAGAACTCGGCACTAATTTGCGGGAAGCTTCTTCAGTTCCTTCCAGAACTGGAAATTAATTTATACTTAGTTTTCTTCACTGATCACCGCGAGTGTGCGCTATGATACGATCCGCTGAAACAGTTTCTCGGATGAAGACATTTTTTTTACGCAGTTTTTCGACGAAAATCGACAGCGCCAAAGCTCAAAAGTCATCTCAAAAAGAACTAGTTTTGCGGTGTCGAGTCGCTTGCGCCAATGACCACAAAAATTGGGACACTTACGCTCCGCCTTCAGGGTATGACGCGATATGCAGAAGGACATTCCCCCCTTTACATTCACAGACCTCTGGGAGTCCTCATACTCCTCCTGGCGCAGTGGTGCAGCGGATAAGCGATGCGCCACTGCCCTGCGATGACAGGTGCTACCAGCGGTGGGGTCTTGTGCGGGCCAGTTTGCTCTCCCCCAGCGCCCAATCATTATTTTAACTGCCACCTGTCACGGTGACCTGGTTGTGATGACGCCGCAAGGTCACGTGACCTAGGTTCCCCCACCCCCCTCCCCCCACCCCCTACCTTCAAGGTTGCTCTCTGGGGACCGCCTGCCAGAGCCATGCCCGTGATTTCTCGCTCACAACGGCGACATCAGATTTTCTGCAGACCGCCCGCGGCCTTTAACGCTGTCGCGTTAAAACTTCGTACAGAACGAACGCGGTACAAAATCGCGGCATTATCCAAACTCCGGAGAACCTGATGTCTTCCTCTACACACTCTGGTTTCTCGCCTTGCCTTGCACGGCGGGATGAGAAGCGGAGGCAGCGAAGCTAAAGAGTCGGCAGAAATCGGAAAAGCAGATCACGCACCACAAACGGCGCTCAAGCAGCGCGCGGGGACGGCTTACTACGGGAGGGGGGCTCTGCCAAGGTCACCGCAGGCGAGCGCGCCACTCCGATAAGCGGTACATCCTGCGTAGCGGCGACGGCGGCGCGCATTCTACAAGACTTCTCGTCCGGTTCTTGCTGTCGTCTCCTCAGAGGGGAGGGGGGCGGGGGGCAGTTAACGAGCACCGCCGAGAGACAAAAAAAAATACAAAACAAAGCCCGGAGCAATACAGATACCAAGCAGGCATTTTTCACTCGCAGGAGACGCGGCTGACACGTGCTCGAAAAGTTGGGCCGCTATAGCGACGCCCCGCTTAGAAAGGGAGACCTGAACGGCCCACCGAAGGGCGCTGCAGTTGCCGCGCGATAATAAATTTAATCCCCAAGGACAAGGGTCTTCAGCGTAACAAAAGGGCAATTACGATGGCGCGCAGTCCGAAGAGATTTAGCTGCTAGCTTGTTTTAGGCCTAAGCTTACCAGATGGTAAGACCCTTGCAAAAATGGTCAATAGACAGTCCATACACTTCTTACAGACTCTATTGCCTTGCTATAGATATTTGTTTTTGTCCATTCATAGTCTATAGACATGAGATTTGCATTGCCAATAGACTCTTCTCTAGGATTTGTCTATACAGAGTTATAGACTTTAGAGACAGAATTATATGGACAGTCTAAATAAATTTTCGTAAAGGAGAGCGCCCAGTCGCGGGTTACCAGTCGCATTAGTCGCCAGAACCCCCCCCCCCCCTCCTTCCCCTTTTAATTTTTAAAGGAATTAGGAGCTGGTACTTGACTACGCGAATGCGTCGTAACGGACCGTGTAACAATTGTCAGGCGCAACGTTGCGGCAAGCCACCTCGCAATAAAGTTCGGAATCCATGCGACGCCAATGACTTTTACCATACGCGGTGGGACATAGTGAAACGACACTCATCAATTTCTGTAGAAAGAGCCCCGAGAACTCTGTCCCGATTGGCTGCCCCCTCCAAATCAAAACGACACACCCGCGAGCACTGCGCGGAAGGTCCGCGAAGGCGGGGAACGCATGCACTAAAAGGGTGCCCACCAAGCCAGCATGCTCTACGCTACGGTGAGCGCTAGAATCACGGTGCAGAAAAAAATATAAAAACAACCCTTCCCCGCATGCTGCATTCGACATACACAATCTTCGACTATACTACGAATAGGCTCACTCAATACAACACATCACTCTCAGGCACACCCATTCAATCCGCGCATTCAATACAACACACCGCGGCGTCGAATCAAAATCGACACTCCATGGCCACAACACAGGCAGCGGCGCCGTTATACAAGAAAAGAGGCGCTCATGAATCACACACGCGCTGAAAAACGCGATAAGAAAAAAATAACGGATTGCGCAGCCCGTCCTCAACGCACCGCGTGGCCATCACCGAAAAAACTGCATTTTCCATCTTATTAATGAAACCTTTCTCAACGCACAGCGCGGCCATCACCGAAAAAGCTGCATTTTCAACCTTAATAATGACACTTCAAGCGTCGTTGCCAATACTCATTGTGACGGACACACGAGATCTGCGGTACCGCTGTTAATGACGCGCATGCGCTGTGGCAGCGTAGCAGCGGAGAGTAGCCGCTAGTGCGCTCAACTTTTCGAAGGCCCACATACGTGTGGAACTTGCAGTCTTCGGTCTTGTACCCGTACCAGCCACGTATGCCCGCTGTCACTCGTGAACGATGATTTAGATTAAGCCTCCACCCCAAACGCCGTTTTACGGGCTAAGCTATACATGAAAGCCGCTGCAGTCGTTACCTTCACGCCGTGAAGCGTCATTGCACTGACAAGAGCGTACAGCCCAGAGTAAATTATCAGCGGGAAAGAGCGACACGAGCGAGACACCGCGTATACTCTCTGCCACATTTTTTTTTTTGCAACTGAAGCGGAAGGTGCCAACCAGGAGCGCCGTCACTGTCACTCCCATGCAATCTACTTTTACAGGGCACGGCCCCTCGTCACGCATAAAAGTAGTTTGGTCGTCCCTTCGTCACGCATAAAAAAGCTGGGCACACCCCTTTGTCACGCATAAAAGTAGTTTGGTCGTCCCTTCGTCACGCATAAAAAGTTGGGCACGCCCCTTTGACACGTATAAAAGTAGTTTGGTCGTCCCTTCGTCACGCATAAAAGAGCTGGGCACGCCCCTTTGTCACGCATAAAAGTAGTTTGGTCGTCCCTTCGTCACGCATAAAAAAGCTGGGCACGCCCCTTTGTCATGCATAAAAGTAGCTTGGTCGTCCCTTCGTCACGCATAAAAAGCTAGGCACGCCCCTTTGTCACCCATAAAAAGCTGGGCACGCCCCTTTGTCACGCATAAAAACGGTCTGGGAGTGTCCCTTCGTAACGCATAAAACCATTCAGGCTGGTTACCTGCGCCAGCTTACCAGATGGTAAGAGACATTTAGAATATCGCTATCGTTTAGGGGCATAGGGGAATAGTGGGGGAGGGGAGAAAGTGCGCAGGCCCAGGACAATAAACGCGCCTCCATCCGGTTATTGTCTTGCGCCTGGGCGCTGCCCCCCGCTATTCCCCCTGACCTATAGCGTCACCCTATTCTTAAAGTCTCTTATGGCGTTCGCGTGAATAGCTGAGCACCGAAAAGTGTTGGATACTTGAGAGTTCCAAACCGGCGCAATGTTTATTTTGCTTTTTGCCGCGCGCGGTCAGATTGCGCCCGAGTTGCGCCACGTGCGGCTTCCAAGCCGATGCCAATAGATTGTGAGACAGTGTAGGGGCCCGCTCTGGCGACGCGACAAAACCGCCGCCGGCGCAACCTATTATTATATGTAGTCGCATATGCGGCGCACACACCCTTTTGCACCGCTTAGCGGAAGCGCACACAAGCAGTCAATGCCGCACGAGGTGGACGTTGAGACGGCAAAGAAGTTGCAAGGCAGGGCGCGTGAGAACAGCTCACACGGCCATGGCAGCGAAAACATTACGCAAGCAAGCGTTCGCTCAGCGAAAACTTCTACACCTATACACACACACACGCACCAATAACAGCAAGTGCCACATAAAACACTACGGGGTCATATTTTGTATCGTTTCGCTTTCCCTTCGTTTGGTCCTTTGCCATTGGTCGCTGATACCAGTGACGTTGGCAGCGGGGGATGACGTCAGGCTGTTCGTGACAGAAACACGTACGCCTATCCTTTACAAAAATTTCTTTAGACAGTCTATAGACTGTCCATACACTTGTCTATGAAGTCTATAGACTTTCTAGAGACCTATCCTATAGACTACTCTATAGGCAACACAAATGCTACAGGCACTACAGTATATAGACAATGGCCATACACTTTAAGTAGACTTTTTCGATCGACAGTCTATAGACTGTATGAATTGACACAAGGCAATATCTATAGGAAAAGAACAGAGTCTGTAAGAAGTCTACGAACAATCTATAGACCATTTTCATAAGGAATGACGCCGTAGTTACTCGCAGAAACGCAGCCAATGTCTATGCTGCACCGACGGACCGGAGCCGACGACGCCACTGACACACCTGGAGGTGCGGCCAACTGGGAAAGCTCGGTTCCTATGACACGGCCGGACTGGATGCCGCGGCCGCAGGGTGGCTAGCAGTAGTTCCGCATCCAGACCGGCCGTATCCGTGGGGTGTTTGACTCCCCACCATCGCTATCGCCACGACACATAGGGTCATGACCAAACGAACGGGGAAAACGAAACGAAAGGGTTGCAAATCACGGCACTATATAGGTCACTTACAAAGCCAGAGCAAGGCACGAGACACGTCACACTCAAGTTCCGCGCACACTTACAGCGCATGCGCCACAGAGCAGGGACAAGCGACCGCGCCATGCACAGAGCAGCGAGGGTGTGGGGCAGTGCACGACGACTATAGGGAGGCGTGTATGGCGACAGCCGTGGAGAAGGTCTGCAGGGGAGGCCAAAAGCCAGTGAAGCACTACGTTGCTAGACGAGGCGAGCAGAGGTGGGAAAAACAAAAAGAAAACGGAAAGCTGAAAGTAAGCAGCCAGAGAATGCACAGCGCTCAGGAGCAAGCAGCTAGCTTTAAGGATGCAGCGCTGGTGCCGAATGCGCGCCTCGACCACAAAGAGCGACCGCATAAGGAACGCGACAGGAAAAAAAAAAGCTGGGACCGCCACAAAGCCTTGCTCGCAAATCGGCGTTTCCCGAATGCCGGGATGATATTAATAATAATAATAATAATTGGTTTTTTGGTGGGAAAGGAAATGGCGCAGTATCTGCCTCATATATAGTTGGACACCTGAACCGCGCCGTAAGGGAAGGGATAAAGGAGGGAGTGAAAGAAGAAAGGAAGAAAGAGGTGCATAGTGGTGGGCTCAGGAATAATTTCGACCACCTGGGGATCTTTAACGTGCACTGACATCGCACAGCACACGGGCGCCTTAGCGTTTCGCCTCCATCGAAACGCAGCCGCCGCGGTCGGGTTCGAACCCGGGAACTCCGGATCAGTAGTCGAGCGCGCTAACCACTGAGCCACCGCGGCGGGGTTATCATTCGGTTTCAAAGTGCGGCCGGCGTATGCTACAGCAGCAGCAACTACAGTCGGATAGGAGTCAAGAAAAAGGCGGCTTTTCCCCACAAAGGGATCCCCTTACAGCCAATGGCGTCGGCCGATTCCCATGAACCTACATGCGAGACAATGTAGGGAGTCGCAGAGAGAAGGGGATAGTCACCTGTCTGCATCGTCACACCCCTCCCTGCACTGGCCCGCTAATCATGCTAGCAGGTTCTTAAGTATAGGCCGACGCCACTGGCTGGAAGAATGTCCTTCACGGGGAAAAGTGTTTTTTTCTTGAGTTGTATCCGACTACAGCCACAGCTGTGTTGAGCAGTTGGACAGAGCGAAACACAGTAAATGTCGTTCGAAAGCAATGGAATGATTTGCATTGCACAACAATTTTCGACTACCTAAAGCTCGAACTGTGCAATTCAGACGGTTGGGTTCTCTCTAATCAAATTACGGAGTTCATTACCTTATATTCTGAAAATAGTGTCATCTACTTCCTCATTTAAGCGTAAACTTAACTCATTCATTTTTGACTCTTGATGCATCACGACATTGTTTTTTATACCTATTTGGTCTTTGCTCTGTCCTTGAAATTTAGCGTATATTTTGGAATTATTTAGTATTTTTTCTATATGTTGCTAATCAACGTTTTTGTACCGATGCGCAAGCTGGCCCATTTTATTATATTTTCCTGCGTTTGATTGTAAAACGTCCCACTACAGCGCTGAAGTTTGGTATCTCTTTCGGTATTCTTTTCCTACATGTAAATTTTGCACATATTTTTCGAATAAAAGAAAGACGACCACTGTGTCTACAGGTCGTGAGCACAAAAACTTTAAGCTCAAATCAATGGCGGTACCATTTCATCATCGCAGAGGCGGCGGTCGCCAATGTGGTCGCAGCAGCGCGACTCTACGCGCTTATAAAACGCAAGCAAGCGCCGACGGCCAGTCGTTGCAGCGCGGGACCACCACAAGGCGAAGCGTGCAGGGCGCCAGGCTGGTGCGACGAACGACGCAAGCAGGGCGTGCGCAGGGAAGCGTGCTTCCTCCCCTGGCGGCAAAAGCGTGAAAGAAGCGTCGTCGCCGTCGTGACGTCGTTGGCGTCGCACCTTGGCGGGCGTGGCGTTGGCCACGTCGTGGAGCTGGTGGTCGAGCAGCAGCTTGCGGGCTTCCTCCAGCTCCCGGTGCTCCCGCTCGGAGGCCCGCTTGAGGTTCTCCACGTGGGCCACCATCACCTCGAAGGCCCTGCTCATGCGCTCCTCCTGGGACGGGGAAGCGCATGCGCGGTTCACTTCACGAGGACAGAAAAGGCGCACGGGGGCGCATGCACGACACACTCGAGGAGGGCAACACCCTCCACGGAGCTGGCATACTCACGAGAGGTACTGGACGGGGGTCGCGGTTTCGATGAAACGACGAGGCATGTTTGGCGCGCTTGTCTTGGAATTAAGCTTCACAGTTCACTCGCAAGGCTTCCGGAGTCAGTGCGGTTAAAACGTGATAAGGCCGTTTTAAGCAGCGAGGCTGTTTCAATGTAACAGCACATTAGTGTAGCTTTAAGACGTAGGCGATATTGTGCGACTGCGGAGCGTTGCCACCTCCATGCTCTGAAAGACAACTGTGGGCGCTCTCGGCCAACTCTCGGCACCATCGACCCTCAAAACTCTCGGCACCACTGACTCCCAACTCTCGGCACCATTGACCCCCAACTCGCGGCACCGTTGACCTCCAACTCTCGGCACCGTTGACCTCCAACTCTCGGCACCGTCGATCCCCAACTCTGGGCACCTTCTATCCCCAACTCTTCACACCAACAACACCCAACCCTCGGCACTGTCGACCCCCAACTAACGAGACCTATAGTTGCAGCTGTTCGGGGCCCTCATTTGCGCCACAGCGAAAGGAAGAATACACCTAAGCGCCTGCGTTGCGCAGGTGACCTGTGTTCATGAAAAGGAACATGCGATGACTATAGCAGCGACAGTAACAAAAAATAAAAGCAGAAGCAATTACCTACCTCAGCTGGTGCGCGAGCTTCAGGTGAGCCAACCACAAAAAGCGATAAGAATCGAGACGAAATCGCGTCCCCGCGGCCCGGAGCTCGAGCCCAGTATTATGAGCCAACTGTGAGGCCTGAATGACGTTCATCTTTGGATTGCGCTGAAAGCTTTGACCAGGTAGTTGCAGGACTTCGCGACGACCAGGTTGCGTTAGTCACCACGAGTTACGTGCCACGCCGGGAAGATGCGGTCACGGTAGCAGCAGTGAGCCGACAACTTTTAATGAGCGATCACAGCGCTTACTGCCGACGATGTCACATAGTGCCGAAGGCGCAAAATCGGGCACCAAAATTGGCGGCGACGCTTAAGCTCCGCCTTAACTGTATGACGCGATAGCGTAATGGGTTAATTCCCGTATATGCAGAGTTGGTCACTCTATTCAACATTCACAAATGCCTGTGGCTCTTCGTACCACTCCTGGCGCAGTGGTGCAGTGGTTAAGTGATGCGCCACTGCCCTGCGATGGCGGGTGCTGGCCTCGGTGGGGCTTGTGTGACCCATGTTGCTGTTATCAAGCAACCTCTCGCGACCAATGATTAATTGAACTGCCACCTGCCTAGTGCGCAGTTTGCTCCCAATCAGGTGGGCAGGTTGTGACGTCGCCGCAATGTTACGTGACCCAGATGGCCCACCTGCCTCCTAGGTTGCTTCTCTGGGGATTTGTCGCTCACGGTAAATAATCATAATAATAATAGGCTTTTGGGGGAAAGGAGATGGCCCAGTATCTGTCTCGTATATCGTTGGACACCTGAACAGCGCCGTAAAGGAAGGGATATAGGAGGGAGTGAAAGAAGAAAGGAAGAAAGAGGTGCGGTATAGTGGAGGCCTCCGGAATAATTTCGACCACCTGGGGATCTTTAACGTGCACTGACATCGCACAGCACACGGGCGCCTTAGCGTTTTGCCTCCATAAACGCTGACGGTCAACGACGTCGGATTTTCTCCGACACTGAGCTCCTTAACACTATCGTTAAAACTGAACGACTAATTGATTTTTACGTGCCACAGGCGGGCATAAGAGGTGTCACAGTGAAACGCCAGATCAATTCCAGCCGCCCGGACTTGTTTAACGTCAACGCAAACCGAGAAGACAGTATACGGGGGTGCTCTCATCTAGAAGCCACCGCAGCGGGCTTCAAGTGCGACAAAACGGGAGAGCAGAAGGCGGGCAGAGAACACACGCACCTGCTGCACGGCCCCGTAGACCTCGGCCTGGCTGGACACCCGGTCGGTGGACTGCTGGATGACGTCCACATGGTTGCGGATCTTGGCCACCACCTCGCGGACGCGCTCGTCGTCCGTGTACAGAGAGTCCAGAGTCTGGACCGGCGGGGGAGCAGACGTCACGACGTCGCCGCCGCACGCATGCGGAGACGGTAGCGCCACCAAGCAACTCTTTTTGCGAAGGATCCTTGTCTGGTCCTCTACCTCATTAGTCATCCACAAAGTCATCATAATCATCGTCAGCCTTACTACACCCACTGCAGGGCAAAGGCCTCTCCCATGTCTCTCCAATCAACCCTGTTCTTTGCCAGCTGTGCCCACTCTATGCCTGCAAGCTTCTTAATCTCATCCGCCCACCTAACCTTCTGCCGCCCCCTGCTACGCTTGCCTTCTCTTGGAATCCACTCCGTTACCCTTGAGGACCAGCGGTTATCTTGCCTTCGAAGTACATGTCCTGCCCAAGCCCATTTCTTCCTCTTGATTTCGACTAGGATGTCATTAACCCGCGTTTGTTCCCTCACCCACTCTGCCCGCTTCCGGTCTCTTAACGTTACACCTATCATTTCTCTTTCCATAGCTCGCTGCGTTGTCCTTAAGCTGAACTATTTTCGTTAGCCTCCACGTTTCTGCCCCGTAGGTGAGTACCGGTAAGACACAGCTGTTGTACACGTTCCTCTTGAGGGAAATTGGTAAACTGCCACTCATGATCTGCGAGAATTTGCCATTTGCGCTCCACCCCATTCTTATCCTTATAGTTATCTCCCTCTCATGATCCGGATCAGCTGTCACTATCTGCCCTAAGTAGACGTATTCCGTCCCAACTTCTAGGCTCTCGCTGCCAATTGTGAACTGTAGTTCCTTTGCTAGGCTGTTGAACATTACCTTGGTTTTCTGCATGTTAATATTTAGACCCATCGATCTGCTCTGCCTATCTAACTCATTGATCATGATTTGAAAAATCATGATCATGAAAAAATCATCCACAAAGTACCCTTTACATAATCTATCCCACCATTCTACCTTCTCTACAGCTGTCTTGTTTTGCGGGCAAGAGGGCGGGGTTCCAGTGGCCGCCGTTCAGAGCGGCAGTTACGGTGTCCAAGGTCACTAATCTTTTTCTGGCGCATAAAAAACCGCTACCACTGGCAGTGATTCCACCCTTTTACCACTTTATTGCTCCTCTCAGAAAATGCAACAAGAAGATAAAAAAAAGAGAGGAAGCCCGCACCAGCAACGCTTTCCCAGGCTTAACGCCAATTCACCACCCAGCCAGCATGCTTTGGTTTCGCTTAGGGAAGGCCTCCGGAAATTTCGACCGCCTGGGGTTCTTTAACGTGCACTGACGTCGCACAGTACACGGGCCTCTAGAATTTCGCCTTCATCGAAATTCGACCGCCGCGGCCGGGATCGAACCCGCGTCTTTTGGGCAAGCAGCCGAGCGCCATAACCACTGAGCCACCGCGGCGGTCAGCATGCTTTGTAGTGGGGTAGCTTTGTTTTTGACATTGCTTTCCTCCATTTAACCGGGAATGAGACTTCGATTGGGGTAGCTCCCTAGGGCCTAAAATTCCAAGGCCCTGTCAGTTCCTGCTCTCAATTACGAAAGGCCGAATTGCATAGTGCTAGCGTAAAATAAATGTCGCCATGTACAGGAAAACAACGCACTGCTGATGAATCGCGCATTGTCCCAATGAATGTTATCTGCGTTATAGCTTTTAACTGTGTAACCGCCATTTCGTAATCAAAACTTGCTAAACGGCTTTTCATCCATTTAACACACCGAAGCGCCAATTCGAAAGCTGTAGGATACTATACAACATACCTATTGATAAAACGTCCGCGCAATGATGATGCGACGGCACGTCTCGGGTGCTAGGTATACAGTGCCCTAAAACTTTGATGCAGACAACTAGAGAGATTCAGTCTCGCGCATTTTTTTTTTTTCAGAAAGCTTTGGGCTTGTGACGGCCCGACGGCCCGACGCTTTGAAAGCTGCTTGCCACGTTATCGCGGGAAGAGCTATAGGACACAAAGTTGGCGACGCCCTCCAGTGAGGACGTCCACCTTATAGCTTTCTTCGAGGGCACCATCGTCATCCGAATAAGATAAAGTCGTGTACATGTGACAGGTCTCTGACGACACGGCGAGTACCATACCTGGGCCAGTTCCCGGATGGCCTTCAGCTCGGCCTGGATGTTGCCCTCGGCAATGTCCCGGTGCCGCTGGTGGAGTTCCAGGCGCTTGGTCAGCGTCAGCCGGTCAGTCTTGAAGCCCAGCGAGAGGGTGGTGAACTTGTTCTGCGGAGAAAAACGCACACAAGCGACGATGACACACCGCCTGTTGCGGCGTGCTGCTTAGGGCGAGTTCATAGACCTCGGGCAGAGGTCCTCGCGATGAGTAAGCGTCGAGAGCACTGACAATGCGCACGGAAAGTGAAGTGAAGGCCTGGGTTAAGTGGTGGTCCCTTATCACCAGGAGGAACCAACGACCATGGACGGATGGCACACAACACATGGCGTTTTTTATTTTTTTCTGTTGATCTCGAAGCGATCTGTTGACTATCAAAGCGTGGCAGACTTCAGTGCATTGAACATCATCGCTATTATAATTAAAAATCACAATTCGCCCACTTGAGTCCACTGAAGAACAAGTTCCTCCGCCAAAGAGCTCCAATATGTCCTGTCTAGTGCCCACAACGGCCATGTTGTCCCGCCGAATTTGTGCAGTATACGTAACCAAGTCCAACGCTTCGGTCACCTCCTAACATGTTCTCGTTATCCTGCTGAACACTGTGTGAATATACGGAAGAGTATTCCGTAAACCGAACTGCGTCTGGACTGTGAACTGGTTTTGCGGTTTTACGGATTCTAACTTCCCGAGGCGACTCAGGCTATGAGGGACGCCGCAGTGGAGGGCTCCGGATAATTTCGACCACGAGGGGTTCTTTAACGTGCACTGACATTGTACAGTAGACATAGGTCTCTAACATTTTGCCTCCAGGGAAATGCGACAGCCGCGGCCGGGATCGAACCCGCGTCTTTCGGGTCGGCAGCCCGAGCACCATAGCCACTGGGCCACCGCGGCGGCTACTGAACTGAAGTGGACGACTTCAGTCGGGTTAAGAAAAAGCTGCCAAGCTTGCTTGTGCACGGTGTTAGGGAATGCAAGTGGGAAACGTATGCGTGTTACGAAAAAAAGCACCTCCAACAATGTTCTAAAAAAAAATAAAGAAACGATGCATCAACGGTCCCCGAGACGGAATAGAATTTTTCTTTGAGAACACTCAAATGTGACACATAAACCTACACAACTGCCAAGGTGGTAGTAGAAAAGGGACCTTATAAAAATGGTCTACGGACAGTCTATAGAATTTTTATAGACTATCGCCTTCCTATAGATATTTCCTCTTGTCTATCCATAGTCTATAGACTATCCATACCCAAAAGTCTACTAACAGTGTATGGCCATAAATCTATATTGTCTATAGACTGTCTACCAGATTTGCATTGCCTATGGACTATTCTTTAGGATTTGTCTATAGACAGTCTATAGACTGTCTAAATAAAATTTGTAAGAGGGGGAGCGCAGTCGTGCGCAGTTTCTGCAAAGCGAAAGTCTGCCAACTCCATTTTAGTGCGAAAGCACTAATACTTAACACCGTGCCAGCCAAACATCTGGTGTGAAGTCTCGGAGTAACTCGGGTAAGTTCGGGTTAGTTCGGAGGAGAGTCACGCCAGCTGCAGCCAATGGGAGGGTGACCTTGGCACCTCCAAGGTCCCTTGGCTTCGCACCTTTCAAGCAAGGTGCGCATTCGCACGTCTAGTCTACTTAACTAAGTTGAAACACTACCACTTTTTTTTTCCCTTCACAACTGCGGTGACAACAGGAAATCAAGAACTATAAAAATTGGGAGGCAACGTTGGTTAGTGAGCTTCGAGCGCGTTTACGAAAATTGGCGACCTAATGCCAGTGCTTAGGCCGTTCCAGTTTCGGTTATTTCCTCTGCCTTTAGACTAAAACGCGCGTTCCCACTGTAATTTTCCTGCCTTCAAACCTCGAAGACGGCGGCCTGAAGACAGGCCGCATTTACCAAGGTGAACTGAAGGGGAACGTCGAGAATTGATGCCACGGCCGCCGGTTCAGAAGAAACCTACGTACAGAAGAATGCGCCGCTGACTTCTGCTAAAAGCAATGTTACGCTATAATTGCTATAATTATGCGGACGCCAACCACGGGAAGGGACGGAAGAAAGGCCCGTCGTATGCTGCACTTCAGCCGACCCAGATGCCGACCCGTCAAGCCGAGCGAGTTGCCCGACAACGAAATCGCGACCACTCATACGCGGGCTCCGAGGACACTGCAACCGCGACGGGACGAGCACAAGTTGAAGCCACCCTCAAATCATGCATTCCATATTTACTCGTATATAGGCAGTCCAAGAACGCGTGCCGGCCATCGCCCGAAGTAAAGAGCCACTTGTGGATAAGAAACCCTGTCTGACCTCCAGCAGTATTTTATTTCATTGAAGGCCGACCTGAATCTTTACAAACTTGAACTATATAATATTCATGCGGCGTTGTCATTTTCAAACGCTTTCTTAGACGCCTGCGTGAGCATATGGGGTGAGCATATGCGTATCTCCATCGGGAAAAGCAACCGTCGTCAACCGTCAACATCAACCGTCGTCGGGGTTTGGGAAGACTAGGTCCTTATACACTCTAAACGGAAAGGAGTAAAAAAGAAGTAAGCCGTAATCCAGCGCACCCCGCCAGAAGGCAGCTTCCTCACTTTACTCCCATATAGGTGTATTCGTACTTTAGAGTGTAGAGTCGTGCATGCGGACACGATGGAAGACGCACCATTTTAGATATTAAGTGGGCATATATATATATTCGAATAAATAGGGTATATATGTAGCGGGACGCTATACTCACCTCGATCTCTTCCTCGGTCTGCTGGTCCGAGCTGCACGAAAAAAAAAAGCGAATCCAAAAGTCAAAACAAGCGCAAAATTTGCACTGGACACATAATTACACAACACGGCGGCCGCAAAGAGTGTTCGACCGAATGACATAAAGCGCAGAAACGACGTCAAAGAACGCCCGAGCATCTGCGGGGAAATACAACTGCCGCCGTCGAAGTATCGCCGCCACCCCGGCGGCATACTCAAACACGAACACGTCTATTGGGAGTAAAAAGGGGCTAAGCTTTTCTCTAGCGCACTCTGTTTTAAAAATGGGCGTGCGTCAGAGGACAGTCTATACACCATTTTTACTCCTCTCTGTTTAGAGCGTAGGGCCCAGTCGGAATTCAGCATTAAAAGGCTGCGCCACGCATAGAAACACAGCGTTTGAGCACACGGAGGCACGCCAAGCGTTTTCCTTCGTTTTCTGTCGAATGTGCTTATCCCACGTGGCTAAGCCAAGAAGCAATCACGTACACAATAAACTAGACACGGAGGACCCGCTCTGAAGTGAACCCTTACAAAAAATGTCCATAGACAGTCTATATAGACATTTTATAAACTCTACTGCCTGCCTATAGATGTTTATTTTCGTCTGTTAAGTCTGTAGACAAGTCTACTAAAAGTGTATGGCCATAAATCTATACATTGTCTACAGATTTTATAGACAGAAGTCTATGGACAGTCTACAGACTGTGTAAAGAAAATTTTTGTAAGGGAATGGCGGTTTAGCGTGGACTCCGAGAGCCGCGTCCGAAAGGCGTGTCGACGCTCGCATTTCACGTCCGAAATCGGCCGGTGGTGGCGACACCTGTTGCCGTTTATTTTATATATATTCGGAGATCGTGGGTACCGATCCCACCGGCGACATGGTTGCTTTTTCTGCTGCTTTATAAGTAATTTGCTTTAGGCAACAGGCTAATCAAAGTATTATTCTCCCATTGATTGGAACTGCAGAATAATAAATAAAAACATTCCCCTATGCACCTTGATTTCGGTGACAGTCGGCTATATATATATATATATATATATATATATATATATTCTGGCTTATAACAGCTCCGTTCTCGATAGTGGCACCTTCGAGATTGAAACTTGGTACACCTATATACCGATACATGCCAGCTTTTTCTTCTAGCTGTCCCCTAAAGAAAGGACCTTCACGAATGCCGCGAATCAAAGTGAGCCAACGTGCTCGGCACACTTAAGCGGTTCCCGGGGGGAACTTTCCTCGTGGCTTCCCCACACGGCCTTGCTATCTCCTCACGTCCGTCTCAACACGCACTACCGCGGCATTTTCACGCGTTTTGCCACAAGCGTAAAAAACAACAAGAATAGAGGCGACAAGAACCTCCCGGTTATTTTTGGCACAGCGCGTGTTCATAGGTTTCGCTCCAGTGACGCCACTGACTGCGCCGGTATAAGTGACACGGTTTCACCACCACCCGCTAGCACCAGCCGCATTGCCACCACCAAAGTACGGGGGAAAAAATAAGTGATCACAAAACAAGCAAAAAATGGAAGACCTTGTTTACCTTCAAGCAAGCGTAACGCGACCACGTCGGTAAACCGATACGGATAAACACCGCTGACCGCGGAGAATAACATTAGAAGCAGCGAGCCGCAACGAACGTGTATACACCCACCACGGCTTTTCCCTGAAAGTTAACGCACCCAGACATCGTCCAAGTTGTGTGCACCCGGTCTAACCGTCTCGTTCTGTACAATGCCTCCACCGGGTGCTTATTTACATAACGTAGCCGACACATAGCGTGCGACTTGAAGAACGTGGTGCAGAAGGGTGATGACAGAAAAAAAAAAAACGAACACAGACACAACGCTCATTTCCAGCAACGCTTTATTACAGACAAAGGATTCTTACCTCAGCCGTGTTAACAGCAGAATGAGCCGGTATAAGGATCCTATCATGTTCGTAATAAAAAGTTGCCGGAATTCAGCGCAGTGTCTGTGTGCTTTTTTCCCTTTCTGTCTTCGTCCATTCGCGCTGCAGCTCTATGCCATGTTCCAAGGGCAGCAACACGTTCAAGCCTCTACTCTTCACAATGCGCAAATGCAGTGCTACCTATATAGTCGCACTACTATAAGAACAAAGCCGCTATGAAAAATCCAATGTCCGGGATGTTTGGTGCCGTGTAATAGTATATGCCGCCACCACCACTCCGTTGGAGTATAGCTTGACCACGAACCGCTCGAGCTTTGCAGTTTCCTTCATTTTTTTTTCTTCTTTCTAAGATTACGCATCCCGAATTTCAGCCTCTTCGTGAAAGGAATTGTGTATGCCGGACTTATTTCTCGCGCTTACAACGCTCCGAATAATTTAGCTTCGTTCCCATACGCACTAACCGCAGAGAAATGCAAGCACAGATGCTGATCAGCCACTTAATCGCGGACAGCCAGTAACAGGACGCTGACGCAGCGTTTTCCGCCCATGGTTAATAATATATTTCTTCCGAAGTGCGACACAGCAACAGAATCAACTACTACGAGGGAACTGTAAAATACAGTCACGAAGCAACGTACATTAGTTCTCAGAGAAAACAAACGCCAGTTTAGGCATAAGTTCCACGCCTGCACTGCACGTTTGCTTGTATTGCAGAAGACAAAGAAATCCTTGCTCACACTAAGCAACGCCAATCACTATAGGCAATCATGCCATTCACGGCAGCTTGAGGTATATCGAGGCTCTACTGCCGGATCCCTATACCCTTAAATTTTTATTTGCACAGGTCTGGGCTGGCGCTTAATCCCGACTGTGTATTATGTGGTGAGCACGAAACCGTAGACCATTTTTTGTTGTTTTGTGGCCGATACACCATGATGAGAAGACGCGTCTTTTAGAGAACACCACTACAGCAGCTCGGCCTTTGTTTGAGCAGCCCAGTCATATTGTCGACTGGAGCCACCATACTTGGGTATACAGCCACAAGTCTGTTTTCACCGCCGTCCAAAACTTTTTTAATGGAATCAAATCGGCTACTTTGGTAACTTTTTAAAAAAATTTCAATATTATTTTTATTCTTACAATTACCATTATCATTTTACCACTCGGCTATAAACACCAGTCCCGATCTCCTGCGTGCGTTATGCATTTCCCGTTCCATTTCGTTGCTCCTTTTTGTTCACTTCTTGCTTCCTCAGCATTCGTTTCATTTTCGTCCAGGAAACATTTACCTGAAAAACTCTCTGTGCCCCCCAATTCTTGGCCAATCCCCCTATGTGGGCATGTGCCATTGCATGAGGGTAACGACAACTATTTACTGTGTGTGCGTACGTGTGAACGATAACGATCGTACACTCCTCTATAAGTGAGTATAGGCAGTGCCTCCTACTCGACACGGGGTGATCGCTTTAGGCGTCGTGGAAAGCCCTCACTCACGTACGGTGTTACGCAGAAGCTTCCTGGCTAGTAGAAAAGTACACCAAGACCCAGCTGCGGTAGCAAACGACATTTCTTGCAATCCCGGGGGTAAAGGAAGAACCGGCAATCAAGCGGTCATCATCGGGTCGGTTTTCACGAAATGCGGACGGTTTCCTAGCATCGTTCCCGTGGGCCGCACGCTCACATTACGGGGAAAAAGAAATCTACACCCATTCGCCCGCCCGCCCACCCGCTCCATGGCAATTCAGAATGGCAATCCTCCACGCGCACGTAACCGCTCGCTGTGTCGTGACACCGCAGGATTAATGGAAGACGGTTGCCGCCGCGGAGCCGATACCCGCCGCCCGGGATAATTGGCTGCTTTCGTATGCGGCTTTCGTATGCTTTCGTATGCGGAAAAAAAAATGAAGCGAGAACGAGGAAATATGAAAGATGGAAGGAACGCCTAAATTGAGAAAGTGAGGAAGGAATATGGCGCCTGTTAGACGCCTCAGTGTGGCTCATGACTGAAGCTTATAAATCGACAGCGCCTACCGAGTTTTACGCCAGCAAGGCCGAAAGAACGGGCCTGGCATTGCTTTGCGTAATTTTAGCGCTACTATGAAGGCCAAAAAGTGTACAGTGGGAAACTGCGCCACTTAGTCTGTGGTTAATCCGAAAGGTTATAGACCGAACGGTTATAGTCCGAAAGGTCATAGTCCAAAAGGTTATAGTCAGTGAGGAGACCAACAGTAGATGATGATCCTTTGCAGGTACTCCCTTAAGGGACTGGCTATGAGGCGACTCAGGATACGAGAGGAGCAGTAGTGGAGGGCTCCGGATCATTCCGGCCACCTGGGGTTCTTTAACGCACACTGACATTGCACAGTACGCTGGCCTCTATAGCGTTTGCCCTCCATCGAAATGCGACCGCCGCGGCCGGGATCGAACCCGCGCCTTTCGGGGTGAGCAGCCGAGCACCATAACCACTCCGCCACCACGGCAGTCCCCCTTAAGGGAGTAACGGTTGCTCTTTTGGGCACTAATGGTGGTGGCGAGCCCGTCTCAAAAGGAGTAACCCCTTGCAAAAATTTATTTACACGGTCTATAGACTTCTGTCCGTAAAACCTACGGACTGTCATAGACACACCCTAAAGAACGGTCTATAGGCAATACAAATCCTATAGA
This sequence comes from Amblyomma americanum, assembly GCF_052857255.1. NCBI lineage: Eukaryota > Metazoa > Arthropoda > Arachnida > Ixodida > Ixodidae > Amblyomma > Amblyomma americanum. The sequence goes on along the minus strand of NC_135505.1, from coordinate 135,710,154 downwards.
CAGTCTATACACAATCTATAGATTTATGGCCATACACTTTTAGTAGAATTTTGTCTATAGACAGTCTATAGACCCTGAACAGACTTTAGACCCCATAGTCTATAGATCTATATAGGCCCTATAGACTATAGACTTTATAGTCTATAGACCCTGAAAAGAAATATTTATAAGAAGGAATGCCCCGCCGCGGTGGCTCAGTGGTTAGGGCGCTCGACTACTGATCCGGCGCTCCCGGGTTCGAATCCGACCGCGGCGGCTGCGTTTTTATTGAGGCAAAACGCTAAGGCGCCCGTGTGCTGTGCGATGTCAGTGCACGTTAAAGATCCCCAGGTGGTCGAAATTATTCCGGAGCCCTCCACTACGGCACCTCTTTCTTCCCTTCGTCTTTCACTCCCTCCTTTATCCCTTCCCTTACGGCGCGGTTCAGGTGTCCAACGATATATGAGGCAGATACTGCGCCATTTCTTTCCCCCCCAAAAAAACAATATTTATAAGAAGGAAATAGAGTCTACGAGAAGTCTATAGGCCATTCTTTTATAAGGGACCCTTGCAGCATTTCTGCAGTCCCACTAATGACACATGCGGCGAGCCAGCGCTGTGCGGTACTCGTTAATTCGGCCCCCAGCATTTCTCGAACCGACATACGCGCGATCGAGGGCACCGAATCGGGCACGGAAGGAGGTTACTCTAATATATGCGGCGGCAGATAGACGCACGCACGCGACCTTCCGCAGCGTGCCGACGCTTTTCCTGTACGCATAGTTACTCAACCCCACGACGCGCGAAGTGCGCAGTAGGTGCCTAATTGTTATTAACTACTGTAATCGCGCGCGCGCGTACCACGGCTGTTGCTAAGCCGCGTCGCGTACACGTAAAGAAAGAGAGAGATTAGACGTAATTTATAGCGCCCCAAGCGACAGTGCGTCGCCTTAATTCCACGCGCAAGACTCGGAACAGCAGGGGGTGCCGCCTTGGGCGAAGCCGATCGGTCAACCACGTCAAGCGTAAAATTAGGAGCCCATCGTTAGGGAATCATACGTTTCAGTCCCTGTAATGAAATATTCGGCCGCGACAAAGGTATTGAGAGCGGAAATACAATAATCCGCTTAATCGGTTTGGTTTAGTTTATGGGGGTTTAACGTCCCAAAGCGACTCAGGTTATGAGAGACGCCGTAGTGAAGGGCTCCGGGAATTTCGACCACCTGGGGTTCTTTAACGTGCGCTGACATCGCACAGTACACGGGCCTCTAGAATTTCGCCTCCATCGAAATTCGACCGCCACGGCCGGGATCGAACCCGCATCTTTCCGGCCAGCAGCCGCGCGCCATAACCACTCAGCCACCGCGGCGGCTAATCCGCTTAATCGGGGGAGGTCTGTAAGACTTAAAACGTTTTTTTTTTGTTTTGAAACAGTATAAAGCAGAACACGTAGTTTTTTTTTTTTTCATTAAATGCGCACCACTTACTAGGCTAAGAACTCTCAGGTGTTCGTGTAGCGTCGACAGAATACAACGTTATTCAGGTTACTCGAAGAAGACCAATAAGAAGTAGATGAAGAATGCCCCAGTACAATACAAGGTCTTCTATCGGTTGCTCTCAACTTCTTTTTTGTAAGTTACACCGTCTTAGAATTTGTTTATTGGTGCAGCTTCCGGAAGCATTTCAAATGTCAAGCATCTATAGACCGCCTTTGGGACATGCCACACACCGTTTTTTTTACTTTAATAAAACATAGACCTCAGAGATATACCGCGCAGATATGAAGCTTATAGCGGCCAAGCAGAACTGCGTACACATCTATCTCCACTACGGCACCTCTCTCTTCCTTTCTTCTTTCAGCCCCTCCTTTATCACTTCCCTTACGGCGCGGTTCAGGTGTCCAACGATATATGAGACAGATACTGCGCCATTGCTGTGCAGTGCTGTGCGATGTCAGCGCACGTTAAAGAACCCCAGGTGGTCGAAATTTCCGGGAGCCCTTCACTACGGCGTCTCTCATAGCCTGAGTCGCTTTGGACGTTAAACCCCCATAAACGAAACGAAACCTTCTCTTACGGCGCGGTTCAGGTGTACAGCGATATACGAGACAGACCACTGCGCCATTTCCTTTCCCCCAAAACCAGTTATTATTATTATTATTATTATTATTATTATTATTATTATTATTATTATTATTATTATTATTATTATTATCTATAAGGCCAACAGAGCTAATCCGAACGTCACACGCGCCTATAACGACTTTAGGTGGCCTTGACTGTAGATACCCAAGTCTTTAGAAAGCCTGGCCCGGGGAAAACCGGAGAACTTCGTCTGGACGACAAACTTAAAAAAAGGTCGCAATTTTCGACACGACGACTCGCGCCAACATGTCTCCGCTCACGTCTGCGGGCAATTACAGGCGTCCGATTACAGTACACTCATATGAGAAGCCACCGCGCTCCAGCACAGGAGGGATTATAAATATCCGCACACAAAGAAAAGTCTGCAAACGCACTTGAGTTCAGGTTATCTTCACGCTTATCTCGTCCTTAGCTTTCCATTAAGACGTTTACGCTGTAGCAAGGGATGCTCTATGCCCAAACCCTCGATTGAAGAATTTATGCGGGGTTGAAGTCGCAAGGTTCCACATGGGCGATGAGAGATGCCTTAGTGGAGGGCTCCGAACTAACCTCGACCCTAAAGTGGGGTTTGAAGTCCCAAAGTTCACCATGGGTTATGAGAGACGTCGTAGTGGAAGGCTCCGAATTAACTTCGACCACCTGGTGTTCTCTACCGAGCACCGACACCGAACAGTACGCGTATACGCTTTCTGCATTTTTCGACTGCCCCACCGCGGTGGCTCAGTGGTTAGGGCGCTCGACTACTGATCCGGAGTTCCCGGGCTCGAACCAGACCGCGGCCGCTACGTTTTTATGGAGGAAAAACGCTAAGGCGCCCGTGTGCTGTGCGATGTCAGTGCACGTTAAAGATCCCCAGGTGGTCGAAATTATTCCGGAGCCCTCCAGTACGGCACCAATCTCTTCCTTTCTTCTTTCACTCCCTCCTTTACCCTTCCCTTACGGCGCGGTTCACGTGTCCGACCATATATGAGACAGATACTGCGCAATTTCCTTCCCCCCAAAACCAATTATATTATTTTTCGACTCCATCGAAATACGATCGCCGCGGCAGAGATCCAATGACGCGTCCAATCAGCCACCGCTGCGGGTTTCGGCTCAAATATTCCTCTTACACCCAGCATGAACAGATAAAGAAATAAAAATTTCCCAAAGAAAAAAAGGAGCGGATAGACAGCTTCGGTAGCGAGTCACATGCATTTATCAGACGCGCGCGCACATATGTCAGTGCAGCAGAGGAAACGCGACGTGAAAAAAAAAAAAACAAAGCGACGACTTTCGGCCACCCCTAGAGACGGGCGCTCACTGGCTCAATTGCGTGCGCCGAACTCAACTGCAACCCGCCGGCGGCCGCTGTTATCAACTCTGCAGCCAACAAAAACACTGTAACGAGAAACGCAATCTCGTTGCGAAAGAAAGCACGGCGCGCACGGAGCTGCAGTCTCGGTCGTTTATAAACTTTGTTTTGTTTCCCACCAACGGAGCGAGTTTAGTCAGCGTACACAGCCAGGTGTGTCCCGAAAAGAACGCAATTACACGAATTCCTTTAGCTGTTCGCTGAGGAGAGCGACGCGTTGCTCGGGTCGTGAACCCCTTTCGTTCGCGTTACTCATGTAACCGACCAGAGACAAGTCGAAAGTTGGCGAAATGGCTTCTGACGAGCGGGAAATAAATTCGGCTCACATTGATCCGACTATCAGCCCAGTTACACCGAGTCAGTACGCTGGCGTCTATGCGGTTGAGTGGAAAGCACATCCATGCTGCATGCAACATGGACGTGTGTCCCCACTTTGGGCGCCAATTTACAGAACACCACGTTGGGCGCCAATAAGTGGGTCCACATTAGAGACAACCAGCCTGCTGACGATTTACGCCGAACAAGAAGGCCGTGGAGGGCTCCGGAATAATTCGACCACCTGGGATCTTTAACGTGCAGCTGACATCGCACAGCACACGGGCGCCTTACGTTTTCCTCCATAAAAACGCAGCCGCCAGGGTCGGGTTCGAACCCGGGAGCTCCGGATCATAGCCGAGCGCGCTAACCACTGAGCCACCGCGGCGGGTATGTGGTCGATGATCAGGAAGCATAACGCGCCTATGCTGCCCAAGTTTCTCGTGACGTCCATCGTACTGGTGTCGCTCCTAAAAGACATCGCTTATCTGCAGGCGGACAGTATTCGGTCGAGTGTTAAATACAGTTTGGCTACGGCTGCCGCTTCGCGGATCAAGCTAGGAATCCAAGGGATGACGATATTCGCTAAATGTTAGGAACGTTTAATAATAATAATATAATGGTTTTATTGCGCCTAATGAATACATGGTTTACTGCGGGTCTCCCGCGCCATGTATTCATTAGGCGCAAATAAAACCATTATTATTATTATTATTAAACGTTCCTAACATTTAGCGAATATCGTCATCCCTTGGATTCCTAGCTTGATCCGCGAAGCGGCATGCCGTAGCCAAACTGTATTTAACCACTCGACCGAATACTGTCCGCCTGCAGATAAGCGATGTCTTTTAGGAGCGACACCAGTACGATGACGTCACGAGAAACTTGGGCAGCATAGGCGCGTTATGCTTCCTGATCATCGACCACATACCCGCCGCGGTGGCTCAGTGGTTAGCGCGCTCGGCTACTGATCCGGAGCTCCCGGGTTCGAACCCGACCCTGGCGGCTGCGTTTTTATGGAGGAAAAACGTTAAGGCGCCCGTGTGCTGTGCGATGTCAGTGCACGTTAAAGATCCCCAGGTGGTCGAAATTATTCCGGAGCCCTCCACTACGGCACCTCTTTCTTCCTTCTTTCATTCCATCCTTTATACCTTCCCTTACGGCGCGGTTTAGGTGTCCAACGATATATGAGACAGATACTGCGCCATTTCCTTTTCCCCCAAAACCAATAATTATTATTATTATCATCGACCACACACCATTTGGTAACCAACGCAATTTTTTAACCAATTCAATAGTTTCACACTCTTCAGCGATTCCCGTTCAGGCATCACTATTACTCAAGCGAAGCAGTTACGCAACCAACGCTTTCTCGCTTCAGCGGAGCCGATATTTTGTGCACCCACTAGTGATGAAATCTCAATGTCTCATGAGTACAATCTGCCTTCTCATATCGACTCCAATCGATAATCTCACATGCATGTCAGCGCCAGCAAAAGGAAGCATACGATAAATTAGGCGGCGCCCCTTTTGTAGAGTATGCATCACTTTACCAAACACATGCAGGCCACTTGAAGTTGGCTTTTATGGTAGATGACCGCATTGTAACGACAAAGACGGCACTTTCACCCTAAGTGGAAGCATTGTAATCTAGAACATGTCATGAAAGAAATAAAATACCGGTTCCTCCCCCCCCCCCCCGGCCTTGTTCACAAGTACGGCAATGTAAATGCATAGCGTCGTGCATCTCTGAGGCTAGACTAAGGCGCCATCCGCTTCCAACAGCGATAACGATGTTCATGTTTCTTTGACGTCATCATCAACCCTACAAGTATGAACCCGACTGGCGGGGAAACTATTCCATCTTCAGATAAAAATGTCTCACCAATAAATCTGTCTTTGTTGGCCCAGTTGGTGAAGTATTACGAGATAATAATATTAACTGGTTTGGGGGAAAGGAAATGACGCAGTATCTGTCTCATATATCGGCGGACACCTGAACCGCGCCGTAAAGGAAGGGATAAAGGAGGGAGTGAAAGAAGAAAGGAAGAAAGAGGTGCCGTAGTGGAGGGCTCCGGAATAATTTCGACCACCTGGGGATCTTTAACGTGCGCTGACATCGCACAGCACACGGGCGCCTATGCGTTTTGCCTCCATTAAAACGCAGCCGCCGCGGTCGGGTTCGAACTCGGGAACTCCGGATCAGCAGCCGAGCGCCCCAACCACTGACACACCGCGGCGGGTAAGTTATTACGAGAACAGCGCAGCGCGCACACACAGCATGGACAGAGAAGCACACGCCACTAGCGCTAACTTGCAACAATCATACAGCGAGCGCTCTTGGCGCGTGTTTCTCTGTCAGTGCTGTGCGTCTGCAATAAGCAGTTCTCGTAATGTTCCTTACTGCCGAATTAATTTCAGCGCAGCCACCGAAAACGTAAAATAAATTATGCTAAAAACAAAAACTGCAGGGCAGGTGTGCCCCGCCGCGGTGGCTCAGTGGTTAGGGCGCTCGACTACTGATCCGGAGTTACCGGGTTCGAACCCGACCGCGGTGGCTGCGTTTTTATGGAGGAAAAACGCTAAGGCGCCCGTGTGCTGTGCGATGTCAGTGCACGTTAAAGATACCCAGGTGGTCGAAATTATTCCGGAGCCCTCCACTACGGCACCTCTCTCTTCCTTTCTTCTTTCACTCCCTCCTTTATCCCTTCCCTTACGGCGCGGTTCAGGTGTCCAACGATATATGAGACAGATACTGCGCCACTTCCTTTCCACCAAAAACCAACCAACCAACCAACCAACCAGGGCAGGTGTTCGCTGCGTCCCTTTAACACGACGCACAGCATTCTCCACACTGCTTGCGGCGCTAAGCCACGCAGTGCCTGCTAAGTCCCAGTAATCCCCCTACAATAAAACAGCCCCTGTAATGAGCCTGCCGCAGCTGCGTGGAGCGAGGTCGTCCTTTGTCTGGTAATCGCTAACAGACAGCGCGCGGGCAGAAATGAGCCGCTGTACACACAGAAACAAGACCGCACCCCAAGGCCGCGAGCTCCGTTGCAACATGCCCGCCACCGCTGCTTCTTACTAAGGCCTTGCAGGCTCGTAGAGCAGGCTATGAATCGGATCAGGGTGCAGCATACGGTGAAGGCTTGGAGGCATATCTGCACATGCCCGTTGGCGTAGAGTTTCATCGAGTAACAGGCAACGTAATAAAGATCGCTGTATTGTGGCCCGCCGCGGTGGCTGAGTGGTTAGCGCGGTCGGCTACTGGTCCGGCTCGAACCCGATCGCGGCGGCTGCGTTTTTATGGAGGCAAAACGCTAAGGCGCCCGATGCCAGTGCGCGTTAAAGATGCCTATAGGTGGTCGAAATTATTCCGGAGCCCTCCACTACGCCACCTATTTCTTCCTTTCTTCTTTCACTCCCTCCTTTATCCCTTCCCTTACGGCGCGGTTCAGGTGTCCACCGACATATGGGAGACAGATACTGCGGGATTTCTTTTCCACAAAAACAAATTATTATTATTATTATTATTATTATTATTATTATTATTATTATCATCACTGTATTGTGGCGTGTAGTGTTTGAACTTCCCAGAACTACGAAAATGAATAAAGCCACATTAAGTCACTGTTCCTGTGTCTCGTCAAGCGTAATAGAATACGCACGGATTGAATTTATTTTTACGCCGTAAAAGTTTGCGCTCGATGCGATGCAGTTTGCGAGATGTTGACGTCTAAGCTCTTTGAGAACACGGGGCAAGTAAAAATTGTTAACGGGGCTATCTTTCGCTACGGGTCACAAGCCCCAAGAAGAACAAAAAATGTTATTTAATGCTCGCGACAAGGACAGGATTCTCCGTGAGATGAATTTTTTTACACAGAGGCCCGTGTCCGACGCCCCGAAATACACACCGAAGTGATACGAAGGTCAACCCAAACATGCACATTACCGGTCCAAGCCATAGGTCGCTTTTCTTTACGTCGGCCGACAATTACACCATTGTAGCACCACATGTCATTCATTCGCTTCGCCAAACTACTTCTATCGCGACAAAGCCTGCTGCCAATACTCAAGGCACCGAGGAAAAGAGCCCAAGAATTAACGGTTGATTTGCGTATAGTTAGACCACATGCGAGTTGGGCGCGCTACAGCCTAGAATGGGTTCGTGCCTATAGAATAGTCGGGTTAGAATAGTTGGGAGCGCTATACAACGGGCTCGAGCCTACATATGCCCAATTGGCCACTCTCTACAGTACATTCATAGATCGCTGGTATAGCCCTCGTATACCATTCCTGGCGCAGTGGTGCAGCGGTTAAGCGATGCGCCACTACCTGCCATCGGTGGGGCTTATGAGACCCAGGCTGCCCTTCGCGAGCAACCTCTCGCGACCAATCATTAACTGGACTGGCAGCTGTCACGGCAGGCAGCCCGCCACAAAGCAGCGTTCATACAAAGTTGAGTTGAATTGAGGTGTTCAATGCTACAGGTGCGGTTAGCCTTGCTTATTCTGCCGGCATGCTCCACCGTAGCGTGCCTTCTATGTTAATAATGTCCTAAAGCCTGTCGCATCTACCCCGCTATGCGCACAGTCTCTTATAATAGCCCACATTCTCTCCCACAGTCACCATCTATGCACACAATCAATCCAGACAGTCTACATCTCAGTCCACTCCAGAAGTCACCATCTATGCACATATTCAGTCACAGTAGAACATAGGCCATTGTAGTGCCACACTCCATACACACATTCACTCACAGTACAACGTAGTCCACTCCGGAAGACACCATCCGCGCACACATTCAATCACAGTAGATCATAGTAGATCACCATTTAGAAATAACATCAGTGTCCTGCAGAAATGTTAAAGGAAGGCGTGCAGCCTCCCTTCTGCACGTCCCGTTTCCACTCGGGTAGACAATGTGCTGAACTGTACTGTGACGGGTTCCTGTCTTCTTGAAGGAAGCGAACATCACATACCTTTCTACGAACGCACAACGGCTAAATGCGGGGAATGACTACTACGAGTGCTACAGCATTAAAATACACGTAAACGCTAACCGGCCGCAATGGAGCCCTAGAATATAATAGAGAGTTTTAGTTTCACGTACGTAGAGGCTTCACGTACGTAGAGCTCTTACGGGTGACCAGTGCGCATGCGCAGAACGCAAAGGGTCTGCGCGAGTCTCACGTACGTACGTGAGATTCGGATTCTTACGTTGCGGTCTCTGCGTTGCTTGCGTACGTAGCGTTGACAAACATGGCGGCGCCCTGCCCGCCGCTTCACAGCGATAACAGCTTCGTCGCTAATCACTCGAGGCGTTATCGTGTTCTAAACTGTTGTAGTCGCCTTCGGCTTGCCCATTCTTACCCTGGCATAAGGTTTCAACCGACAAATAGCTTTTGTTTTTCAGACAGAAGGGCGATTTTTCACCTGTTAAGCCTGACGAAGTAGCGTTGGTCGTCGTCATAGCAACCGTCTCGCTATGAATGGCTTGGCTTAAAGACTTGTCTTGGATGATTTAGGCTACAACCAGTGTCTGCGTTTCTTAGTAGATGGCGCTAGGCGTAATGCGCGGCGTGTTTCGCGTACGTGTAACTATAAGGGTTTCAAACCACCTGCGTGCAGGCTACGTAGACTTCTCATGTTTGCGTACGTGAACCCTCTACGTACGTGAAACCAAAACTCTATTATTAATACGATCGCATGACTAAGTCAGCGCTGCCTTGTTCCACTTTGTCATAATTTCCACCACCTGGAAATCTTTAAATACACACCGCGGTGGGTCGGCGGTTAGGGCGCTCGGCTACTGATCCGGAGTACCCGTGCTCGAACCCGAACGCGGCGGCTTTGTGGAGGCAAAACGCTAAGGCGCCCGTGTGCTATGCGATGTGAGTGCACGTTAAAGCTCCCTATAGGTGGTCGAGATTATTCCGGAGCCCTCCACTACGGCACCTCTCACTTCCTTTCTTATTTTCACTACATCCTGTATCCCTTGCCTAACGGCGCGGTTCAGGTGTCCGCCGAGATGCGAGACAGATATTGAGCCATTTACTTTCCTTAACAACCAATTTAACAACCAAGCAAAGCTTCGAAAGCCAGCCAGAGCAGCGGGCGACAAGGCAAATAAATCACCGCAAGATACACGTGGGGGAAAAACGCAATAATAATTAATAATAATTGGTTTTTGGGGAAAGGAAATGGCGCAGTATCTGTCTCACATATCGACGGACACCTGAACCGCGCCGTAAAGGAAGGGATAAAGGAGGGAGTGAAAGAAGAAAGGTGCCGTAGTGGAGGGCTCCGGAATAATTTCGACCACCTGGGATCTTTAACATGCACATTCCTTTCTCTTAGTCCCTCCTTCATCCCTTCCTTTACGACGCAGTTCAGGTGTCCGCCGATATGTGAGACAGATACTGCGCCATTTCATTTAATAATAATAATAATTGGTTTTTGGTGGAAAGGAAATGGCGCAGTATCTGTCTCATATATCGTTGGACACCTGAACCGCGCCGTAAGGGAAGGGATAAGGGAGGGAGTGAAAGAAGAAAGGAAGAAGGAGATGCCGTAGTGGAGGGCTCCGGAATAATTTCGACCACCCGGGGATCTTTAACGTGCACTGACATCGCACAGCACACGGGCGCCTTAGCGTTTTTCCTCCATAAAAACGCAGCCGCCGCGGTCGGGTTCGAACCCGGGAACTCCGGATCAGTAGTCGAGCGCAACCGTTTCGTCGATCTGTGGTGCTAGCACGATCAACGGCGTGCCCTCACGTGCGACTCAGAGAGAGACAAGAGCGAGAACGGGGAGGCGCAGGCTCGGAGGGGACCGTTCTTCACATCTCGACTGACGGGGCTGGCTTCGCTCATTAACGGCGCGCGCCGGAGCAGCCAGCTGTCCGCAGATGTGGGGCATGCACGGCTAGACACGAAGGGGGGGAAGGTGCTCCGAGGCAGACGCGGATCCGCGATCGAAAAAAAAAAAAGGCGCGCTCCGTGACCTCATTCTTCCTGGAGGCCACTTTCTACGAGCGCGTTCCGCGGTCAGCACTTTCGCTTACGTGTCCTCCGGCGCATTCCCCCGAGGAGAAGCCAATAAACCGAGTGACAAACGACTCTCTTACATAGACTGCGAATGTGCTCGCGCGAAGGTGATTCGTACTGCATTCACAGGTGCGCAGTCTACAAGAGTATGGATGCGACCATTTTTTTTTTAGTGAAGTAGCCCTACTAGGCACATTTGCCGATTTCGAGCATAGGTATATATGTACAGTCGAGGACAAAAGTCCCTGGACCACATGCTCCGTAAACGGCGCCGACAGCGCTATTGTTAACCGGCGGTTGGAAACGACACTTGCGCGGGTGAAAGTCAAAGTTCTGTTCTTTCACCTCCACCAAGTGTGGTCTGGCGGCTAACAACAGAGCGATCGGCTTTGTAAACGGAGCACGTGGTCCAGATACTTTTGTCCCCGACTGTACGTCCGTGAAGCCTGCTTTGTGTCAGGCGACCCACCTGCCCACCGATTTTGTAGGCACCCAGGCCTTCATCTGGGAGGAGGCATGGGCTTCGGAAGGCCTTCCCAGCCCAGGCCATCTCCCAGGCGAATGCCTTTATGGTGAAGGCCTTCATGATAAATGCCTTCCGAGTAAAGGCATTTAGGTCAAATTACTTTAGGCAGAAGGTCTTAATAGTTAAGGCCTTTAGGTCATAGGGTACTATCGCATCTGAACATGTGAGGATTAAGTGCCCGCCATAACCAGTGTTGATGCACGATATTCAGCGCTTAGCCATGCTAAACCGTCTGCTAATCTTTTTTTTCCGCATGAAACTTGAATAGTTAAAGGGCGCTTCATTGAAACGAAACTACTTGTAGAAAAAAGCTGCCCGCTTCTTCACCACACCTGGGGAATAATCACCGGATGCGTGTTACTTTACAAACATCAATCGATCTTTTCGCCAGGGCTTTACATAAGAAGTGGGCCGATGCAAGGGGTGTTATAAAACATGTGGTTCAATGGGGACTTTGATATGAACCATCTTGTAAGGAGGATGGCTCTTGCGGTAACATACTGACAGTCTCTGACTGTTGCTGGTCCAGTGATCCCTATTCAATTGCTTCTATTCCTAACCCCAATCAGTGAAATTTTTTGCTGTATATACAGTCGCTTTTCCAGCGTCCGGAAGCTCAGCTCCTCGGTGCCGTAACGCAACGCCAAATAAAGTTTAGTCAATAAGATTAACGGCAAAAAAAAACAGGAGGCACTAGGCAGGAACTCTGGCACCATTACGTGTGTACCTTCGAACGCTAGCGGCTTAAAGCAGCATTTATAAGCACGGGCTCACACAATTAGCAGCCAATCAAGTGCAATAACAATCACTGGCACACACATCATAGGCATGACCTTGAAGGCAGTAATTGTGAACGCTACAGTACGCGCAAACAGGAACGTTGGCTTGCCTCTACGAGCTGAAACAGACGCCAGTGCTTGGCCTCTAAGATAAAAATACTGGCGAGCGAGGCTAACTTACTAAGTGGAACTTTCGGCCTAGGTATAAAAGCACACGCGCGAAATTTTGACACCGAAAAAAAAGGCTTCAAATAAAGCGAGTCACAAAAGTAATCGCAGTGGCGCAACCCATACAGGCAAGATGAAGATCGAGATAAAATTCCTGGCATTCGTGACGCGCCGAGATTTTTAGTATTTTTTATACGCCGTCGAACTCCTGCTGAGGCAGCTGCGGCTATTCCCGAATTACGCGTGATTCCACGAGAGGCGAATGCGACAACGCTACAGTGAGACGACATTCGGCGAAATGTTCCGTCGCTATCGGCGAATGTATGTACTATATTGCCGCGGGGTAAGTGAAAGAGCGAAAGGCGAAGAGAACAGAATAGGCGTTCATTTGCGCGGCAAAATTAGCGCTGCCAAAATGGTCCCGGCAAAGTGCGTAGCAGGGTTTCTTAAGAAAGAAAAACCCACGCTCATATTGTGGGGGGGGGTTAACGCGAAGGGCGAGCTTTGCAAAACAATTTTGTGCTGCAACTCCCGTCGCAGGGCTGACAACAAAGTCGGACGAAAAGCGAGCACAGTCATCTCCATGATCTCATCACTGCTGAGACTAAAGTTCGAGAGGCTAAAGTACGAGAGGGTAAAGTTCGAGAGGGTAAAGTACAAGAGGCTAAACTTCTAGAGACTAAACTTCAGGAGGCTAAAGTTCTAGAGGCTAAAGTACGAGAGGGTAAAGTACAAGAGGCTAAGCTTCTAGAGACTAAACTTCAGGAGGCTAAAGTTCTAGAGGCTAAAGTACGAGAGGGTAAAGTACAAGAGGCTAAACTTCTAGAGACTAAACTTTAGGAGGCTAAAGTACGAGAGGGTAAAGTTCGAGAGGGTAAAGTACAAGAGGCTAAACTTCTAGAGACTAAACTTCAGGAGGCTAAAGTTCTAGAGGCTAAAGTACGAGAGGGTAAAGTACAAGAGGCTAAACTTCTAGAGACTAAACTTCAGGAGGCTAAAGTTCTAGAAGCTAAAGTACGAGAGGGTAAAGTACAAGAGGCTAAACTTCTAGAAACTAAACTTCAGGAGGCTAAAGTTCCTGAGGCTAAAGTTCTAGAGGCTAAAATACGAGAGGGTAAAGTTCGAGAGGGTAAAGTACAAGAGGCTAAACTTTTAGAGACTAAACTTCAGGAGGCTAAAGTTCTAGAGGCTAAAGTACGAGAGGGTAAAGTACAAGAGGCTAAACTTCTAGAGACTAAACTTCAGGAGGCTAAAGTTCTAGAGGCTAAAATACGAGAGGGTAAAGTTCGAGAGGGTAAAGTACAAGAGGCTAAACTTTTAGAGACTAAACTTCAGGAGGCTAAAGTTCTAGAGGCTAAAGTACGAGAGGGTAAAGTACAAGAGGCTAAACTTCTAGAGACTAAACTTCAGGAGGCTAAAGTTCTAGAGGCTAAAGTTATAGAGGCTAAAATACGAGAGGGTAAAGTTCGAGAGGGTAAAGTACAAGAGGCTAAACTTCTAGAGACTAAACTTCAGGAGGCTAAAGTTCTAGAGGCTAAAGTACGAGAGGGTAAAGTACAAGAGGCTAAACTTCTAGAGACTAAACTTCGGAGGCTAAAGTTCTAGAGGCTAATAATGTACGAGAGGGTGAAGTACAAGAGGCTAAACTTTTAGGGACTAAACTTCAGGAGGTTAAAGTATGAGATGGTAAAGTACAAGAGGCTAAACTTCTAGAGACTAAACTTCAGGACGCTAAAGTTCTAGAGGCTAAAGTATGACAGGGTAAAGTACAAGAGGCTAAACTTCTAAAGACTGAACTTAAGGAGGCTAAAGTTCTAGAGACTAAAGTACGAGAGAGTGAAGTACAAGAGGCTGAACTTCTAGAGACTAAACTTAAGGACACTAAAGTTCTAGAGGCTAAAGTACGAAAGGGTAAAGTACAAGAGGCTGAACTTCTAGACTAAACTTCAGGAGGCTAAAGTACGAGAGAGTAAAGTACAAGAGGCTAAACTTCTAGAGACTAAACTTAAGGAGACTAAATTTCTAGAGGCTAAAGTACGAAAGGGTAAAATACAAGAGGCTGAACTTCTAGAGACTAAACTTCAAGAGGCTAAAGTACGAGAGGGCAAAGTGCAAGAAGCTAAACTTCTTCAGACTAAACTTCAGGAGGCTAAACTTCTAGAGGCTATAAGAACGAGAGGGTTAAGTTCGAAAGGGTTAAGTTCGAGAGGGTAAAGTTCGAGAGGGTAAAGTTCGAGAGGGTAAAGTTCGAGAGGGTAAAGTTCGAGAGGGTAACGTTCGAGAGGCATAAGTTCAACAGGGAAAAATAAATCGACCGGCTAATGTTCGTGAGAGTAACCTTCCTCTGACTAAAAGTTCAGAGAAAAGCAGACTCAGCGAGCGAATTAACAACGCGCACCCCGTCCGCAGAAACGCTCACCTGTTTCGTATGGCGACCATCAGGTCGTAGAAGCTCGTGATGGGTCCACTGGGAGGATCCATGGTGACGACAGGCCCTGTTTATATATCCCCTTCCAGCGACGTCACAGCGAGACACACACACCGGCACGCGGACAACGAGCTTCGCTTCGAAACCCTCCAGCTCTAACTTTTGCAAGTTCCAAGCGAGGCCAGCGTTTTGAAAGAAAAAAAAGAACAAGTCACTTTCGTAGATGCATCAAGGAGACACGTCCCAGCCCTTCAGCAACGACGCTTCTATGCACTCACAGGACGGGCACATTACGAGCAAAGTAAACACATTGCGGAGTTCTTCGCTCGCACCTGTCTGCTTTCGAGTCGCAATATAAACCGGCGTGTTTACGCGAACAGATATGCAAGCGGGTCCGGGGGCAGCCGCCGTCGCCCGGTAAAGGCCGCGAACGACACGCGCGGCGACCTCGGGGACGCAGCTGCGGTGTCGCCGATAAAGCGGTTGGCGGAACAACTCCGGACGGGCTAGCACACGCGGCGGTCGTGGCGACACGGAGCCTGTCGCCCGCACGACGACGTCAGGTCCCGGAGAGAGTGACAGCGAACTGACACGCGTCGAGTCCACCGTCACAGGTTAATCCAACTGTCCGGCAAATTACCTGCCGCGACGTCACACTAAACGAGGGGCCAAGCACCGCTTTCTGGAGCAGTCGGCGTCGGGTAGCGGCTGCCTACGACGAAACAAAGTGACAAGTAGACGCCTCGTTCCGTCGGGTCAACGCCGGTTCTGCGATGCGAGACACCAAACGCCTCTGACGTGCGTCAGAGACCGTAGACGACCTCGAGTTCCTTCGAGCCACCGTCGTTGTAACAGCCTCCCCTCGCTTTCACTCCAGAAGTTGAATTAAGCAGTCTCTAGCCCGCAGGGAGATTTCGCACGTGTCAAGCAGACACCGCTGCCCTTCTCGAACACGATACCGGCCTGCAGAGAAAATCCCAACGGGCTGTGCTCTCCTAAGATTCAACTTGGCCGACGTCCAGAAAGCGAAACTCGGGGCGCGCAAGCCTGCTCACTTACACGCGGTCTTATTCAAAACGGGTCCGCTGCCTCCGCAGTACCGATGGTTCCTCGAACAGTCGGTTGCCCTCGGGGTCTACGGGAGGCGGACGGTGGGAAAACGTGCCCTTCCTTTCTCGCCTAGCCCCAGTTTCTTTTTTTTTTCCCCAGTCTGGAAACAGACACCTACCTCTGAACGAGTCGCATCACGGTCAGACGCAAGCTGAACGGGGTCAGGTTTGCCGCCTTACCGGGGGATATGGCACCAGAGAGGAGAGGACGAGTAGTAACCAGGCAGGATTAATAATCACGGGCGGATACGGCTACAGAGATTTGCTACTAGAGATCTTGATGCTACAGTTATTGATAGAAAGCGACACTTCGGTGTTCCACTTGAAGCAGTTCAAGTATTTCGCTTTGCAACGAAATTAGTGCTACTGACAAACCACGAACACTGTCCCATTTCCTCGGAAACTCTTTCTCCTCTTCAAGCAGAAAGATGCTCAGAGGCACGCGTTGGAATTGCGAGACGTGTGAAGAACCGCACGCCAGACACGTTCAATCCTTTTGGAGGTTGCCTCACGGACAATGGGAGCTTCGGACAGCCTTATAAATTAGAAACCAGAGCAGGACACCTTTAGGTAATTAGTTCCTGCGTGTACTTGGCCTCGGCATTCGCGACACGGTAACCAAGCACCCAGAAAACCTGCACACCACACGTTCCTCGCCGCTTGGTCTTAGCTTTCTTCCAGAGGGCGTGATGCCGGGAAACGAACACCTCCGCTCGAAGAACCGTGCCTGTCGAACTGACGCGGCACGTCACGCCTCCGAGGTATACGAACCGTCCAGGAACCCTCAAGAAACCGCAGCTGGAATTCCGTGAACTCCGGAAAGGGTAGGCAGGCGGTAAAGACTCCGATGCGCTTCTTGAATCGGCGCAAAGGCTGAACGATCCTTTTCGCGGAAACGAACACACCTCACCACACGTGCAGCCCTTTTACGTCGCGAGGTCGCAGAAATGCGCCGGCACTCAGAGGGGCACGATCTTTCGGAAGTGAGAGCTCCCGGTCGCGTCGACTGAAGATGGACGAGCCTTCGCAGTGGCGGTGGTGGTGGCGGCAAAAAGAACTCCTCCGATTATATAGATTCTATGGTGGGCGAGATCGTCGATGACACAAAAGGAGGTACGTCCCACGAAGCAAGCAATGAGCCCCGACTGTTTCAGGCGTCACGGCGAACAGCTAGAGATTCACCACCAGGCAGGGTCCTTGGACGATGTACCAGGAACGGAACAAGGGGATCCGCAAGACACAGGTCGGAGGTACAGCGAGAGCCGTCGACATAACCACGGCTTCGGAGGGACGTCAGGCTCGGAGCAGGCAGGAGCAGCAAGCTAGATAACCAAGCACGCTAGCAGCGGTCGGCCGCCGCTCAAGGAGCCAGCGGAACACTCACGACTTCTTGGGGGCCGCGCGGCGAGTGCGGAGGGATGTGGAGAGAGTTGCGAACGGAGGAGGAGGAGGGGTCAGAGCGAGGCGGAGAGGCGTCCGCCTCGCCGACAGCTTGCGTCGCGTTGTGCCGGCGGAGAATCAGCGGAGAGGAGGAAATTTCCGAGTAATAAAAAGGCGGCAAGAAAAACAAGCGACGGGTCGCCAGGAGGAGGACGACCTAGAACAGAATGTGCGAAAGAAGCAAGGCTGCGCTACAACCGCCGCCGCACCGAAGTCCGCAAACGTGTCGGATCGAGACGCAACGAAAACAATGACGACGCGCCTGGCGTCGACTCGGAATGCGACGTGACTAAAACGATCGGTGGCCGGATTTCCTGCCGCGAACAAAGCTATACGAGCAGGACAGGAAGCAAATTAATTAGCTGTCCGCCGTAAATCGATAAGCGTATAGGAAACCGGCTTTGCCATCGAACAGAATTCGAGATTGGGAGATCCGTTTTTCGCGGATATTAATTAAAGGTTGCGAGTTGGGCTGACATGCGACATGACGCAGGGGCAGGAGCCATTCGTCTGTCAGATTCGCGCAGCTCCGGAGGTCATTTTGGCAAGGTGAATCGCTATCGACAAGCAAGTTTGTTGTTCAATGGGAGTTGCAAGTGCAAGGCCAAGTACTTTTTCGCTGCGCAACGAACTCCAGACTGTCCACAAGCACCGCTGAACGCCAGTGGTGAGATTCAAACCTTGTGGTTTAAAACACTAACGATAGCGGTAAATCAGAACATCATGATTGCAAGTAGATGGCTGTAAGGCACCAGTGCAAAGCTCCAAACTCTAACACAAAACGGTGCAGCTCATAGAGACCACAGAAACACAGTACCGATCGCTATCCGATTGTGTCCTTAATAAGGCAGGAAAAGTGAGCAGAGTCGAAAACTGCAAAACACTAATACAGCCGAATTAAGCTTCATCCAGTTCAACTTCCAGCAGTTCTGCAGTCTAGCATTTAAATCCAGAGCACGGAACAAGTGTGTTATTCGCCGCAATAGCCACCGTGACAATGCAGCCCACAGCAGCCTAAGCGGATACAGATCGACACGCCGCGAACGGCCAGCACCTCCGGTGTTCCACCTATAGTTCCACTTAAAACTTTGCCGCTAAAGATGGCGTCCTCTGTGCAGAGACCAAGTGAAACTAGCAAAAGAAACACTGACCAAACGCGTTAATCGGATGTTACTCGGACCGTACAAACGTTCGTTATCGTCGAAACGTGTTTAAAGAGGGCCTTGGCGAACAACAACGCCCAGTTTAGTACGCGCAGGCGAACGCGACAAAGACGGAGCACAATGGAACGATGTACACACGCGAAAGGACACGCGTTTGAAGATGAAGTGGACTTGATCGCGACGACGGCGACGTCGCCGCGCCAGGCCAGAAAAACAAAAATGTTAAGAAAATGAGCGGGAAAACTTCCGCTCGCAGCACACACGACTTTCGCGCGGGAAACTGGCAGCGATAAACAGCACGCGGAGCACCACCACTCCCCCCTCCCTCTCTACGCTTTGTCTCCCGACCCGCGTAACAGCGAAATACGCGACCTTCTCTCCCGTAGAACGCGCCGCTTTCACCACCACCACTACTACGGCGACCACTGGCGAGCGCGCCAGCGAACTGCGGAAAGCGCGGGAAGCGAAGCCGACCAGCAGTCGGGACCGGAGAAAGTGGCGGGAAACGCCGCGAGCGCCGCCGACGGCAGCGCACAGCGCCGGCGACGACATCCAGCCAAGACAGCGGCGGCGTCGGCTTGCCTGCAGTTTCGCTTTAGAGAATCCCCCTCTCGGCTTCTGCCTCCGCTCTCCCGCGCTAAGCATTGGCGCAAAGGCGCGCGTCGGCAGATTCCGCTCCCGATTGGCCGCGGGGGTTAAGGTCGGTTGGCAGCGCGTGTAACGAGATTGTAGCGCGCGAAAGCAGGCCCGCAGGACGTCGACGAACGCTGCGCCTAGGCGCACTTCCGACTCTCGGCGAATTAATTAGCGAATAAATCTGGCTCAGAAAGAGCCCGGGACCAGTCCTGATTTCGGAAATGGAGGGAGAATAGTTAGGCATGAAGACTTGCCTAAGTCTGCCTCAAGTGAGGAGGTCATCGTGAAGCTGGAAGCTCCTATACCGGGAAGACTTCGGAGATTTGCCGAAGTTTCCCTCAGCAAAAATGGGATCGGGAAAAATGAATGGTAACACGGAGTCCAAAGGATCAGGCCATACCAGACCTGCAGCCCAACCTGCCCGAGACACTAGCTGTGGGCACACCAGACATTGTCCCCCTAACGTGGGTCTCACGCGATTTTCCCAAGGCAGGAACCAACAAACTCAAAGTAAGCATCAATAAAGACTGGACCGACTGAACAAAGGTTCCGTAAAGTGCAATTAGCGGACCTTGTAACTATGTAGCAGGAGCTTACCTACGGTGAACAGCGCACTAAATTAGGGTGCCTTGAATGCAACGTCGCCACCTACATCATTTTTGTGCCCACTAGCAGGCCCGCGCTGCTGCAATGTTACTGGGGATGGCAGCGTTTTAGATACCTTAGTCTGCGGGCCACGAATCAGTACAATACTGCTGCCAGGCGTCTGTCTTATTTCAAGGAGAAATTTAGAAATGCCGAGCCCGTACCATACCTTTGCACAGCCTATGGGCCCAAAAATGGCGTATGCCAACCGAAAAACAAACACCATCACGCTAAACAGGGGTTCTGGGCTCCCTCAATGCCACATAGCTCTTTTAAGACGAAGTCCAGTGAACCAAGGCGCTCTCAACCAAGCACGCACCTTCTCGGGAACGTCATCGTCTATAAGCTCGAAGAAAAAAAAAAACGAAAAATAAAAACCCGAAGGCAAAAGTAGAAGGAAGGCGCTAGAAACGAGTCATAAAAATATCCACATTGGATCACAACGGTGCCACCGTTTCTCACAGACACTGGGTCTATGCTTTCACGTAGGAGGCTTCTGCCACGTGTCGGGATATCTCAGAGATATCTCAGAGATATCTGGCAGATCGAGCATAGCTTGGTCCCCGATGAGCTACAGTGATCCGCTTCCGCGGGTACCCATATGCACTTTCGCAGTGATGGGTGTGCGCCCCTCGGAGCCATTTGTACTCTAAACAGAAAGGAGTGAAAAGGGAATATACTCTCTTTTCACTCCCATGTAGGCGTATTCTGTTCAGAATGTGCGCACGCGCCGCTGGCGCCTCAATGAAGCAATACACGGTAGCCGATTGCGCTATGCTAAATCTCTCTGAACAAACACTGCATGAGCTCCCATCTGGGTGCCCAACTCAACGCATCATAATCTCGCCCACAGAAGTGACATTGAATAAGCATCACGATACTGGTAACACAGTGGCTTTGGATAGAGAAAGCGTCCAAGCGTATACTCTGTGGGAACATAGTTTTCGTGAGATCAATTCGGCAAACTGCTTTATGAGAGGCTTGAATTAAACGTATTACTTAGAACCCTGCTTGGCATTCATAGCAAGCACGCAAGCCTTCTTTACATGGATCGGTATCGGGCGTGACTTTCAAGAACTATCACCTCCGTTCAAATTGGACGCGCGAACACCGAGCTTCGGAGGCTTTTTGGAGTACGTAATGGTATACACTGTCCTCACTCACGTGTTCACGCGAAAGACTGGGCTTTGGCGGCTTCTTTGGCCCAGCCGACAGCTGGCCATTGTTGTAGAATCTCCTATAGGGCACTCGGCCAAAAGTTCTTCCGCAAGTTCCGGACATCGTTCGCTTGCTTAGCTTTTCGCAGCTCGACTCGCCACTGTGATCAGGCGCGCTGGTGATGAACCGTCCTTGCCAAAAGTAGCCGGGCGACTGTGGTTTGTCTCTTAGCCGCATAGCGAAGCATTTGAGGCAGCCCTTAATTAAGCTCAGAATCTGTGCAAAGTAAGGTTAAACCTTGTCCTCACGTTTTGACACCTTTCGGTATTTACGGGTGCCGTGAAGGCTCAGTTGTACTGTTAAGAAGCAAAAAACCTGCTGCTCGGTTACTTTGGGCAAAGAGGGTACATTCACACCTCCTCAGATCAGTGCTGCTCAGTGCCGAATGGTAGACTACAAAATCCTAGCTCAGTTCGGCTTTTATTTCTCTATTTTTTTGTGAACAAACCTCTCTCTCTCGATGGCCCTGAGACTTCATACGGGAGCTTTACCTTAAAGCTCCTGCCAACTCAATGCGCGTGGCGGAAAGGTTTGTAAATACCAATTTTCATTTACCCCTCTGATCGATTCGTCCCCAACCTCTACATCCTTCTTGTCTTGTACATGCGACGCTGACAAGCGAGCAAACAGAATAGTCATGGGAGCGCAAACGCTTGTCTTATAGTTCTTGCGTCACCGTATAACACCCGAGGAACACAAATAACGAAAGCAACATACGTGCATGCTAAACACAAATACGCCTCTACACGAATAAAAAGGGATTAAGCTGTCATCTATCGCACACCCTTTTATAAAAGGGAGGACGCTAAGGGAAACCTTAATTACACCTTTTTTTACTCCTTACTATTCGGAGTGTGGCGACAGGAACGCGATGTAGCCACAGCCCACGGGCAACGTGGGAGGCGAGGAAACCTCCATTCTACGTACATTAGAAACGGCAGTGGCAGTCGTCGGAACATTACTTCGAATTTGTGATTGCCTTTAGTTCGCGGATCGCAGGCACTAATGGCGTGCCCGGTAGCAATCTGTGTCACCGGAACGCATTCCTTCGGGGCGAGCGCCGACGCACTTACGCACGCGGCGTCAATTAACAAGCCGAAGTGCGTCGAAGGCTGAAGAAACAAAATGAAAAAAAAAATCGCGCGCGTCACTTCCTTCGATGAGGGGTAGTCCCGGCCGGCACAAGAAACGGTGGGTATAAAGCCGCAGGACCAACCAGAGCTTACACGCAAGTAAGTAACGTATATGTTCGGGCTGACAAAAACGCTTTGGAGCAAGGCTGCTTACACAGAGACGACGGGGAACCCCACTTGGGCGGAGTGCGTTTATGCGAGCAAACAACCTGCTCACATGAATCAAACAAATGCATCAGAGCGAGCCATCCGAATAAAACGCGAAGGGCACCGGCTTGCGCGCAGTGAAATAAAAAACTCACACGCGAAAAATATAAAAGTGCAACATCCCCAATTTCAAATCAGCACTTGGAGCAATCGACCGCGGCGGCTGCGTTTTTATGGAGGAAAAACGCTAAGGCGCCCGTGTGCTGTGCGATGTCAGTGCACGTTAAAGATCCCCAGGTGGTCGAAATTATTCCGGAGCCCTCCACTACGGCACCTCTCTCTTCCTTTCTTCTTTCACTCCCTCCTTTACCCTTCCCTTACGGCGCGGTTCAGGTGTCCAACGATATATGAGACAGATACTGCGCCATTTCCTTTCCCCCCCAAAACCAATTATAATTATATATACACTTGGAGCAAAACGCTAAGGCACCCGTGTGCTGTGCGATGTCAGTGCACGTTAAAGATCCCCAGGTGGTCGAAATTATGCCGGAGCCCTCCACTACGGCACCTCTTTCTCCCTTTCTTTTTTCACTCCCTCCTTTATTCCTTTCCTTACGACGCGGTTCAGGTGTCCGCCGATATATGAGACAGGTACTGCGCCATTTCCTTTCCCCCAAAACCAACCAACCAACCAACCAACACATATCGCTGGTACAGACTCGAGCGAAAATACAAAACCCGGATATTTCGCTTCCCCGCCTCTTGCGAAGGGTAAGGAGGCGACAGCGAAAATTGAGCAGCCCCAAATGCATCCTCTCAGGCGCACTTGATCCTGACGAGATTTCTTTTTTTTTTTCAAGAATGGTGGGGGGGGGGGGGGGGGGGGGGCATATAGTTTCTCTGCCCGCATGTCTCTAGGATGTCAGACCTTGGGTTAAATATTGGCTCTGACTAGACAAATGGTGCGAGTTGAGGGGGTACGCGTTCACACGCGACACAAAAAGCCCGTCACAAAAGGTACACAGCTGTAAAAATAATGATTTAGCGCTTTCTGTAGTATCCCTCTTGGAATCGAGCGAGGAAGGCTTAAGGTAGTAAGTGATGAGGGTACCGTAGCTTCACAGCGTTTCCTTATCAGGCCCCGATTTACGGCCCGCACTGTCGTCGGGGGCCGGGACGTCCCGATCGAGAGGGGGGGGGGGGGGGGGGGGGGGGGGTCAGTGCCCAAAAGCGGAAGCGAGCTGCGCTATACTAAAGCTCGCGCATTACGGCCCGTTTGTTCCTCCAGGAAGAATACATGACAGTTACGGCGCAGTGCGATAGCTACGCGCGCTTACTTTTTTTACGATCGAACGTCAAGCGCCGTGAACACCTAAAGGCTCCACGCGCAAAGATTTAATGGGGCAGTAACAGAGCAGTTGGGGGCTGTCGCAGGAGTGCTTCACGTGCCGTGCTCTTCATACGTTTCTAGAGGCCGCCCAGTTCGCTCCTGAAAGCTGCCGCGCACCTTTAGTCACCGGAACCGAACGGATCGACATTACGGCGGACATCGCGCACCAAGGTGTGGACAGGAAGACGAATGATGATGTTAACAAAGAAAGAGCAAAGCTCGTTGGTCCAGTTTACATACAGGGTGTTTCACCCAAGACATTACACAGTTTTTAAAGACGGGCTTTTTGAGTTAGACTAGCGCTTTTACCGGCGTAGCGTGTTCAGCAGTGTAGTACGTACACCCAAAATATAACTAAGACGTGCAACGAAAAGGACGCTAATGTTGAATAGTTAGCTTTCTAGCTATTATTGTTAGGTTAATTTAACTATTGAGAGGAACGTAGCCCACCGTAAGTAATAACCATATCAGTATTTAGAATTTTGAAAACACGCTTACCCTCGGCGCTGCAGGGCCCAACAAATTCTTGCTACGTATTTCGACGAGTTGCATGCACTGGAGAGGTTGCTTGGCCTGAAAGCTTCTCGAAGAGCCCATGTACGTATTTCGGCGCGATCTAGCCAGAGCTGAAATCACAGAGACGCTGGACAAATGATGCAGAAAACCGACACCGGCTGGTCCCTAAAGATAACGCAGCTGATTGCGAGATAACAAAGGGTGCCAGAGACTCAGGTGGGGTGATAAGCTGAGGAAATCTGCGTGGAAAGGGCGGTCGCAACTGGTATTACAGGACACGGATAATTGCGTAGCAGCAATGAGAGCTTTCTCCAACAAGTGACGTAACCGGGCTGATGCTGCTGATGATGATGAGAGCGTGTTTACTCTGCAGAACCTCCGAAAAGGGAAGGTGAGCGGTAAATTTGTTTCTGTCATCTCCCACGGCATAATTGACGCAGACCTCACAAAAATGGTCTCTAGATTTTTTTTCTAGACTCTATTACATTCCTAGAGATATTTCTTTTGTCTATTTGTGGTCTTTAGACTGTCTATAAACAAAAGTCTACTGAAAATGTATGACCATATGTCTGTAGATTGTCTATACACTGTCTATAGGATTTGTATTACCTATAGATTGTTCTATAGGGTTTGTCTATAGAGAGTATATAGACTTCATAGACAAAAGTCCATGGACAGTCTATAGACTGTGTAAAAAAATTGTAAGGGAGGGATCGTTTTTTTCCAGCAGGAGCGGGGGGGGGGGGGGGGGGGAAGGAAGACGGACGGCAGAAAAGTGCGCAAGAACAATGCGACACCCTGTTCAGTGGTCCCATGCTCCGGGCCAGCAGCTAACGGACACGCGAGATCGCGGCATAAAACCGCCAACACCGGGCGGGCAGCCAAAGAGCGGACGGGAGAACAGATGTGACCGGGAGTTAGGAAGGGAGGGAGAGGAGGTCTGCGTGCCTTTTTCCTCTGCATCCCTTTTCCGGGCCCCGCTGTTACGATCGGAGATCGGCCGGTAATTAAAAGGCAGCGACATTCCCCTTCACGGGGCGATCGATGTGCCCCAGTAACCGGAGCCAGCTGGTTATAAAGAAAGAAAGAAAAGAGAGAGAGAGAGAGAGAGAAAGAGAAACAGCGAACCGAAGAAAACAATGGGCGACTTTTAGCTCCGAACCATACTCCTCCCACGGATCACAGAAGCCATTTTATGACATACGCTGGGGCGCTGCCGAGACGCCGAATGTAAACGCTATAGCCAAAACATGAGACTAGGAGAGGGGGGGTGGGGGGTAGGGAGACCGCAGTAGGAAAAAAGCTTTAAAAAAAACCACACTAAGCGCGAAAAAAAAAATTGAGAGAGAGGGAGCAAGAGGTCGGAGCATATAGATTTGCATGCATGGCGGGATCGATATTTAGGATTATTCCGTTTTCCCAGGAGGTTCTTTTTCACCGATCCAAGGGAACAAAGAAAGGATGAGAAAGAGGAATGAATGTGCGGGGAAGTGGGGGCGTGGAGCTGAGAACAAATCGATGTGCCACACACACGCGCGCTCACTATATAGGAATTTGCCTGAGTGGAACGTTTACTCGGGCGAAGGAAAAGAGGCGGAAATCGGCGATCCAGCGGCGTTTTTGTTAGCGTGTATAATGTAACTGACCGGAGGGAGATCGCGGAGAAAAATGCAAATCAGTGCGCGCGAACCCCGCCGCAGATATAGCGTTTCAGGCGCAGAAGGGGGTAGGAGGTGCGGAGGGCGAAAAAAAAAAGCGAGTTACACTACGAGGAGATTTCTAGCCTCGGGACGCGTGCCCGGTTCGACAACAAACAAGGGCTCGAGAGCACAATGCAATCGCCCTTTCCTTGGATTTGTCCGTTTTTTTTTTCGACGCGCCTACTAAATTACTCGATCTGGATCGCTTTTCGCCAGGTTCTTCCGGGCCCAGTGAGGAGAAACGAAACAAACGCCGGACCACTTACTCGGGAAGATTAGTGCGCCTAAACGCAGAAAGATACGCTGAGCAAAGATCAAATAAACGAGGCGACAAAAAAAAAAAATCCTACGCGACTGTTTCTTTCCAAATGCAAACACTCGTACACAGTCCGTTCCGTCGGTGCTTTCTTGAACTTTGCTATCGTGAATGTATTCAATACCTTTACACAATAAAACACTGCAATTTAAGCCCCTATACACAGGAGGCGCAAATGCTTTTTGTGCAGTAAACTATGCCCAGTGTCGTTCTTCGTTTTTTTTTTATTTTTAAGGGCATTAATGCACCGAATTTGAGTATGCACTGGAAACGCAGAGTAGAATTCAAACTAATATTTTTTTTTATTTTTAACAAATCACCATAAAATACTTCACTAAACTGTGTAATAATAAACTGATTTTAATACTAATCCTTACAAACAGCTCAGTCGCTTCAAGACCTTCACCAACAGCCTTGTTTCAGCATCTCGCAACGGAGCAAAGCTGATTAGTTATTTAGACGCAGCATGGGGCATCCCACTGATTGCTACAACGGCAGCCATTTTGAGGACAACGCGCGTCCCACTGAATCAGAGTTCAAGCGAGGGTTCAAGGCCACTTCGGCGTCGGTCCACGGACCAAGTACAGGGGGCGGCGCCAGTGCTTTCGCGGGGTGATCCGTCCTTCGACGACTCGGCCCCCAGCTTCGGGGAATTACTCTCGATAAAACCACGATCCCCGAAAATTGCCTCACTGCGGTTTTTCCCGGTAGCCACGACATCCCCCTTACAAAATTTTTGTTAGACAGTCCAACTTCTGTCTATAAAGTCTATAGACTCTCTATAGACAAACTCTAGAGAATAGTCTATAGGCAATACAAATAATATAGATAGTCTATAGACAATCTTAGATTGATGGCCATACACTTTTAGTAGACTTTTGTCTACAGACAGTCTATAGACTACGAATAGACAAAAAGAAATATCTATAGGAAGGAAATAGTATATAAGAAGTCTATACACCATTTTTGTAAGTGCCCGACAGGACGGACTCAACGCTATATACTGTGCACCCAAAACGAAACCCTGGGCCTGTATACGTGGAACATCGTTAATTTGATCAAGATAAATTCGAACCTGCGCTCAAGTGCACGAAAAATCGGCAACAAGAGCACGAAAAAAAATTGCCTGAAGTTCTACCCGGCTGCTCATGCGCGCGTCCCCTCCTCCAGCTCCGCTGGTTGAAAACAAACCGCCCGCGCCTACTGCGCATGCGCAGTTTATGTTAGTTACAGTCGAGTCCGGCAGATGGCGGCAGCTGTAAAGCAGCACATTTTCCAGTTCACGGGATTCGTTCGCACCCCTGTGGCACCGGATCGCATCTGCGTCTAACAGGTTCGTTTGTTTCCAACCAGTAGCGGACGAATTTTGCGCCACCCCTCCTAGAGGGCGCCACATCTTGTGAAAACGAAAAAAAAAAAAAGGCGGACTGCAGTTCCCAATTAACGGCTCGATCGGCCAAACAACCCGGGACGCTGAAAACGACATCACGCCGAAACGAACAAACCTCGGCAAGCAAGCGCTAAGAAACGAATCTGCGCGTGCGCGTACTTGGTTCTCTGTCCAGCATTTCTTTTTTTATATCTTCTTACTCTGGACCGGCGCTATACGGAGGACTACGCAAGTCACGTCCGACGTGTGCGAACGAGCCACACTAGCACTGCTGCCAAAACCGGTGGGGGGCCCAAAGTACGGCAGCTATACCTGCCTGCCCACCCCACCTCATTACGTACACTTTCTGCTTTCATTTTCATCCCGAAACCCGGACCTCACACTTCCTCCACGAGCGGACTCTCATCCATATTCTAAACGCGCAACTGCGAGAGGAGGGCATCAAAAAAAAAAAAGAAGAGGAGGACGAGATACGGCGAGAAGTTCTACTTGGAAGCTCGATGTAGTGGCATCGAAAGAGTGATGCGACAGTTAGCCTTTTGCTCCCACGTAACTGCCCCTGTATTAAGCCAGACTCCAAGAACAGCGGTGTACTGCACGAGAATTATCGTGTACAGTCTCGGACAAAAGTCTTAAGGCCACAGCGTTCAGCTGCAGCGAAATGAACGTTCCCGGAATGCCCCGTGTGGCGGACCATTGAAAACACGAGTCAAGCGGGAAGCTTCTCGACCCCAAGAAAGCTTCTGCTAGCATTTCAAGGTCATCCGGCCTTTAATAATGCCTTAATGGCTCTGTTGTGCGCCTGAAGCGAAAAGCCTTTGGCCTTAAGACTTTTTACCAAGACTGTACCCGTACAAATGCGTCAGCGAGTATGTCGTATTCCTCACGTGGCGCAAGCGTTTTTTTTTTTTTTCAAAGCAGAAAGGCATTGCCGGGCTTGCGGGTGATTTTAACGGACACACTTTCTTTGAGTCCGCATTTCGGACAATCAAAGAAATTACGTGCTTGTTCTTAATTCGGGAGTACTGACTGTAGTGATCGTAGATAGCATGCTAATACACAATTGACGGAAAGGGTGTAACAGCGCTAGCACGCGACAAGAGGAAAGCTACACGCTTACGCTATCGTGTTCCCTTAGTTTCGCCTTAGAGCTGCTAAATTCTTACCGTCAGCATGCACCAATCAGGCCTTATCAGCCCTCTTCTCGAATACCGGGTTTTTCTCCTAACATGTTCTGCAATTTTTTTAAAAATCCCTTGGGTTACAAGATAGCTTTTTTGGAACAGCATTGTCAGCGGTGTAGCGCATCAGCACGCAGCTAAGTCCTGCTAACTGGAAGGCTCGTTAACTAATATTAGGTAGTTGACTTTCTAAACTATTACTGTTAGTCTCCTTATCTTGTGCGATACCTACAACCCACCGTAAGTAATATCCAGATCAGTCTAAGAAATTCGAAAACGCAGTTGCCCCTCGGCGCTGCAGTGGGCCAACAAACTTTGACTATTTCGACGAGTTACTTGCACTTGAGCGATTGCTTTGCCCGCAAGCTTCTCGAAAGCCCCTGCATTCTGGCGCGACATAGGCAAAATTTCTTGGGCCGCAGCCCCGAGGGTAACTGCGTGTTTCAAATTCTAAAAAGCAATGTCGATAATGCTTACGGCGGGCTACACGACTCTCAATAAACAAGGCGACTGACAGTAAAGGTTTAAAAAGTCAACCACTTAATATTAGTTAACCAGCCTTCCAGTTAGCACATCTTGGCCGTATGCCCTGCACGAATGACAATGCTATGCCCCACCAAAAAAAAGCGCTTTGCTGACTGAAAAAGCTTATTTAAAAAAATAGCAGAGCATCTTGGGTGACACAGCCGGCACAGCTTTCCATTTCACATTGCTTCGACCTGCTCATAGCCTACACGTGTACAAGGCGAACCAAGTTTGGAAACAAAAACTCTCAAACGCCCCGCATTCGCTGTGAAGGCACCAAATGTTACGCAGCGATCTCATCTTTCACGCCAAGCCGTACCCCCTCCCCCTCCACCCCCTCCCAGAGCAATCTCAGCGACGATGTACGCGCCTGGCTTCGCCGCAGGGCTGTGCGGCATTCGAAACGCACATACACAGTGTAACGCAGAGCCGGCGCGAAAATGACCGGATGGCGTGATTCTTCCTTCCTTCCGTGCGACGCAGCGCCGACCAGCCAACCCACCAACGCGCAGCGCTACCAAAGAATGGACGCGTCAGAAACGACCGAAAACAAACAAACAAGCAAACAAAAGAAGGCAGCAAACCGGTCCGGGGGCACTGCGCGAAATGAAGTTCGTTAAGGCAGCAGGAAGGGACCAAAGTTTCTCCCAATCTCCCCAAAAGGGAAACTAAGGATGGACGATCGAAACAGTCGGGAAAAAAAGAAGGGATAAGAGGGAACAAAGACGAAGGGGGAGAGGGAGGAGAGCGGGAGAAAGAAAGAAAGAAATCACGTCCGTTAGTAGGGAGGCCGTGCGAAACTTTCTTCACCACAGTAACATATACTTTAGGCCTCAGGGGTCGAGGTAGAACGAAAGGTGCAGCTGCCCATCGACCGGGGACCCAAGCTGGCTTTCCCGAAATAACACCCTTCGTAGAGCAGCAGCTCTCACCCGCACACGCAGCAAACATGCTTGCCCCTCGCAAAACTCTCCTTTACTTCGCCCTAAAAGCGCCCGGACCCCGAGCGACGGCTGTGGCTCCGAGCGGGACCTGAGCGCAAGGAGCGCTCCGTGGCCTGGGTCTCGGTTGCGAGCAGACTTTTTTCGGGGGGCCAAGGCCGTCGTTTGTTTGGAAGAGTTTTGGATAAACGCCGCAAAAAATAAAATAAAAATCCTGGCAGCTCTCTCGCTTCACAGAGGGCCGGCCTGTATATCCGAACGACGCCAGATGGAAGTGACAGGCGCGCCGCGCCGGCTGTATATATTGAAACGCTGCACGAAGATTCCGACGAGAATGGCGCGTGGCAAAACAAACACGGGATGCCGAGATGAAAATGGATACGGGCCGAAGTAATATAAGGATTCGAGGTTGATCCGATTGCATTGTATATATATATATATATATATATATATATATATATATATATATATATATATATATATATATATATATATATATATATATATATATAGATATATATATATATATATATATATATATACTATATATATATATATATATAATATATATATATATATATATATATATACTGGTTCTGGCAGTCTTGATGCCATAGGTAGCATAAGAGGGCTCTCGCACAGTTTCCGCCCTCGCCGTTAGATGACGTTCTACGTCACACTCGAGTTATTACAGGACGTGCTACGTCCACCGCTATGGACGAGGGTGGCGCTGGTGAACACTCTCAAGGTTCGCTTACACGCAAAACATAAATACCCACGAAAGCAGCAGACTGGACAGCCGTCGCCGTAGCTCAGTTGGTAAGAGCAGCCGACGCGATATTCGGCGGTCGTGGGTTCGGATCCCACCGGTGGCATGGTTGTTTTTTCTGCTGCTTTATAAGTAATTCTCTTTAAGCGATAGATTAATCTTAGTATCATTATCCCACTAATTGCCCTGCCCCTCCCCCATCCCCTTTTGTTATAATTAAGTTATAACCGCAGAAGTAGCCTCAAAGCAACAGCGCCCCTCAAACAGTCGCTCCTGAAACCGCCAGGCGAGGAGAGATAAAAGGATAGAAGAGGGGGAAAGCAAGAGCGCCGTGTTATTCAGTTTTTACCATCTCCTCGTAATGAGCCCTTCGAAGTCATCCAAATTTAATCAGCGACTTGCTAACTGCATAACTGGACAGCGGCAAGACTGAGCTTGACATCAATTATGCCCAGCCAGATGCACTCTTTCCTTTCCTCAAGAGGGTGCAAAGTGAGGTAACTTCATGAACACGTTCGGTTCGAAACCCGTCAACGGGAAACCTCGAGGAACCGGTCTAACGCAATGCAACCTGCGTTAAAAGCCGGAGCGGAGAATAAAGGAGGGAGAGAGCGTAAAAGGGACGGACCTGGGCGAGTCCTTGGAGAGCCCCTGCGAAGACAGCACGAGGTCGGTGAAGGAGGGGGAAGGCCTCCTGGCCCTCCAGGCTCCCCTGGGCCGACTCTGTCTCGGGGCGCTCCAGCATGAAGGTGGTCTTCTTCAGGGGAACCTGCACACGGAGAGGGAAAGGGAAAAAACAAGGTCAACACGCGAGAAACATTGAAGAGTGTACATCTCTTGCTAAGTAACTCAAAACACATTAGGGAGTTTTGGAATACGGGGACCCTGTCCCTATAGAGGAACAAGGTCCCTACATGGTTATAGCGCGGCGCCAGCGCGCATGCGCCTGAACGATAATGCCCCTCGAGGGTCACTGCACTGCGTACTGACGCCCCACTATTCAACTATCCCCCTAAACGACAGGGTCGCCGTATTCTAAATCTCCCTATTATAAAAGGCTCCTCAAAACATTTGCCGAGAGGTTCCTTTTTTTCGTGATTCTTTATTCTGCGGAATGGAGCGCATACCAAGTAAAAGAAAAGTTAGACACAAC
Source organism: Amblyomma americanum (assembly GCF_052857255.1). Taxonomy (NCBI): domain Eukaryota; kingdom Metazoa; phylum Arthropoda; class Arachnida; order Ixodida; family Ixodidae; genus Amblyomma; species Amblyomma americanum. The sequence continues at coordinate 135,678,040 of NC_135505.1, read as the reverse complement.
GTTTAAAACAACTGTATTAAGTTGCATTACGTTACATACAACTTTAAAAAATTATACTACGTTCTAATGCGTATGCTATGGTGCTCGGTTGTATATGTGTAATATGTGTGCTATGGTTGTAATATGTCTACTATGGCGATATGCTAGAAGCCCGTGTACGGTACGATGTCAGCACGCGTTACACAACCCTAGGTGCTGAAATTATCCGGAGCCCTCCACTACGACGTCCCCTGATAGCCTGAGTCGCTTTGGGACGTCAAGTCCTATAAACAAACCTATTCTTTTTCTACAGTGAACATAGATCACCACACATAATTCCCCCGCGCCCAATAAATCATTTATAACTGAAGTAACTTCAGTAACATTGTTCTGCTTTTCGTTTCGGCATGTAAACAATAATTATGACGTCGTAGATAAGGTTATGATGTAACATGCGCGGGATGGAGACACAGCAGAAATCCGGTGTCTCCACCTCCTTAATCGCCGTATATTTTCAGCGATTCCCACAACCATGTGGACTGGCGACCTCACCGGGTAAAAAGTAAACAAATTATACAAACAATAAAGAGAAAGAGGGTGGCAGGATCCCGAAACACAGAAACTAACGCGAGTCGAAGACACAAAACAATCGCGCGACGTTCTAAGCAAACTCTACCAAACGGCACAACCAACACCGCCAAGGCCCAAAACTAAACCGAGGAAGACCGTTACTCAAGGTAGCCAGCATCGCTACAAAGAGCAGCCAACTACGAAACAAACAGTACGCAATACACGGCTAGAAGCACTTCAGCGCAGGAGAGAGTGCTCACGGAAAAAGTCCCACCTTCGTCGACGGAGGGATCAATTTCGATTCTCGCCCAAGAGAGAAGTCCAGCGCTCGCTTGTTCACTTACACGCTTGCGGAGTCGTACAGGTTTAAGAAGCGCATTTTGTTTGTTTATTTACTTCCTTCCTTATGTGACATTCTCTATTTTTCTCCAACCCGGAGTCTCTCTCTTCTTTTTGTTTTTACAACGAACGCATCTCACGCGAATGCACACCCTTACAAAAATGGTCTATAGACAGTCTACAAACTTTCTATAGACAAAAGCCTACTAAAAGTGTACAGTCACAAATCTATAGGTTGCATATAGACTGTCTATAGGATTTGTATTGCCTACAGGCTGTTCTCTGGGGTTTGTCTACAGACAGTCTATAAACTTTATAGACAGAAGTCTATGGAAAGTCTATAGACTGTCTAAAACAATTTTTGTAAGGGGCAGCACTCAGCCGAAGGGAGCAAAGACCAACCGGCTATACGCCGAATGCAGCGTGGCGCCTGAAATCGAGGCGAAATGGATCGATCGAGGTTACACCTATCAACACTCCATACGCCCATGCCTGTGCACGGGTATACGAGCTGTCTTCCGCGTTGACAGATATGCCTTCGCCGCAGACGCTGAGTGTATACACACACGCAGGCCTATACTGAGCAGCGGACCATTCAATCTTCCGCGACGCCGCCCGCGATTCATCAATATCCTTCCCCCTGGCGACAAGGAACGCGTCACGAAGTTTCCCGACTCGACGAGACAGCGCCTGTCTTCGAAACGCTTCCTGCCCTGGGCGTAACGAAAGGCAAATAGAAAAAGGCTCTCTCCACAGAACCACGCCTACAGGCCCGCGCGCTCAGAACACTCCCCATGGTGGTCGGTACAGAAGTATTGGGCTCTTAAAAGCAGACTAGACGCTGGAGTTGCGCAACAGAACGCGCACGAAAACTAGAAAACTTTGCTAACATTGTGTTAACCCGACAGGGATCAGCACGCTCTCCGAAAAAGCATACTGTTCGTTTCATATTCACCGCTATCAACGGAGATGGCGCGGTTTTGAGCAGAGGAGTCAGGGCCACAAGACGGCGTACTGTGAAGTAGCGCTGCTTTTCAAAATCCAGTTCATAGCAGCTATAGAGCAGAGTTGTACCGGAGCATTTTATACAGCGGGTGAATTCCTTGAATTAGGTCGTTTTTTGCCCGGAAAGCCAACGGCACTCGGGCTGGGTTATTTGTGACAACCCTGGAAGTTGTCCCGGGCTACTACGAAGTTGTTATGAATATGTTATGCTGAACAACCGTACACTGACCACATCGAGGGCGAGAAAGGCGAGCCAAAACAGCCGCTATACAAAGCGCACAAGGAGATAACTCTACCGTTCTCCCATACGCAACCTCTTCCCTTTCCCGCTAGCCGACGTGGCAGCCATTATGGTGACGCCTCCTGTTAGCCAACCGTGAGAATTCTCGGGGCGCAGTAATTTGGCAACAACTATCTTTCCCAGACCATGCGATTCAAACCGGTATCATGACAGGCGCTGAAAAGAACATCTCTGAAACGCTTTTAGATCAGAGTGCTCAGAAGTACGAAAATGGCGTTTTTTAAAACATATTTCAAGGCATGCTGAAAGACAGTCATTAATTTTGTGCCTTTTGTTTGTGAAAGCATTCTTGTCCTTATAAAAATGGTCTATAGACAGTCTATAGACTTCATATCAAATCTATTGCCTTTCTATAGGTATTTCTTTTTCTCTATTCATAGAAAAAGTGTACTAAATGTGTGTGGCCATAAATCCATAGATTGTCTATAGGCTGTCTACGGGATTTGTATTGCCTATACACTGCTCTCAAGGAATGGTCGATAGCCAGCCTATAGACTTTATAGACACAAGTCTATGAACGGTCTATAGAGTGTCTAAAGAAATGTTTGTAAGGATGGCAGTACCGTGATGGAGCCGCACTGAGGGTAAGACCTCCCACTCGCACTTTATCGCCCCCCTCCCCCTTATCGCCCTGGAATTCGATATCTAGCAGGGCCAGCATACTCTACATAGACAGCCCATTTTAATTCCGCTCCAGTTCGCCCTTAATCGCCGGCTCAATCTCAGTCGCCACACGCGCCCCTGATATCCCCTGGGAAAAGGACACTCCACACACATCACGTGACAAGAATGGGAGAGACTATGCGAAAAAAACAAAACAAGAAGGGTCGTTGCATTGTACCGACCTCGTCGGACTTTTCGTCGGCGACAGCGCAACAATGCAGCCACATTAGGGTGCACATACTAGCAGCACGCTGTTCAGAGAGGAGCCATTAGGGATGCCCGCGGCTCCTCGCAACTGAGCGACTCCGCAACAAGCTCGCTGTACACGGGGAAACGGCCGCGCTCGCTAAGGCCGTAGTCTGTTGCCGTATTGAGCTCCGAGTCCCGTGTGCTCTATTGCATTCTGCGCGTAATGGAACTCGCCCGTTGAGGGGCTATATACCGGCCAAGGCGGTAAAAGGTTGCCGTCACCCCAAACAAAGGCGGAGAAGGCGGTATAGTACGAGGGCTAGCGAAACATTTCTGAGGGCATGCACTTAAGTCTGCTCGCGTGCAGGAATGCGAAAGCATGCAACTTTCCACAACGCGGGTTTTTTTCCCCGACGGCAGTACGCGTGGTGCTTTTAAATATTTTAAAAAATTTTCTACTGTATCTTATATTTACCTTCATTATTTTATTTTACATTCTTCCCGATTGTTATTTTCATTCCTTTTTAATGTTTTTGCTTTTTATTACGTTTTATTTTGATGACGTCATCAGTTTGACTGACGGCTATAGCGTGACACTTTTCTGCGAACACCCCAGCTGGCGAGTCATGAGCCTATAAAGGCATTCGCCTTTAAAAGTGTGCAACCCACACGCGAAGTGTTACAGAGGCGTTTAGGCGAGCGAGCTTTCGAGAACGAGAGAGGCCACGTGGCAAATGATACGAGCCAGAGAAAGAGAGAGAAACGCACTTAGAACGACGAACCCCGCGGACTGTACCGTAAAAGACTTCGCGGATGGCAATGCGGCTGAACCGAGAGACAATCTGACTTAAGGTCGGCCAAGCGCAACTATCGAAAACCGTTCTCTTTAAGAGCGAGAGCGTAATCATTAGGCGAAGAGAAAAAAGTGCGTTCACCGAGAACTGTCGCACTCTTAGACGGTGCCCGCGCGGAGTGCTTAGCGAGGCATACTTCGAAAGCAAGCAGGCCTCAAGTTGTAACACCCTAGACAAAAGTTTAAGGGTCAGAGTGGCTTTTCTTGCATACGATGTGGAGAACAAGTCCATGGAGGAGCCCGCTTGGAGCGCTCCCACGCAAGAGATTTGGAGGCTAGCGAACCCCGTAAAGCCTGTTCGTGCTGTTAGGGATGTTTTTGTTAGTTTCCACGCGTCTCAAGTTGATTGCGACCCTTAATCTGCGCCAGAAAATAGGAGAAATTCTGAAGTCACACGGTCCACAAACGACGGCAAATGCGTCCGCATCAATGCCACCGAGGGGGTACGGTACGTTCTGGCTGTACTAAATTTCGCGCGCTACGCAGAAAAGAAAAAAAAAGACACAAAAACAAAACAAAAATTTCAGGCATCTTATAGGGCAGCCCAATACGGACGTGGCGACCAAAGCTCTCGCCTGTAATGTTGCAATGCCGTACACAGGGTGTTACGAAAGGCTGTGTGGGTGTGCAACGCAGCCCTGCATCTTGAAACAAATCTGGAAGCGGGCTCCTCTTGCGCAAAAGTGCGTGGAAGATCGCACAGATGGCGGTACAGTTACACACGCATAGTTTCGTAATCTTGTTACATGTACGCTATACATACATAACCAGAGCGCAAAAGGGACGTGGCTGTTGGTGCTGCAACACGACGAGGCATGTATTAGCGAGACGGGTAGCATAGCCAGCCGCGCAAACATGCAGCGAAGCGGTGGTGGGGGGGGGGGGGGGGGCAAGCATCTGAGGAGGGCGGGGGGGTAGACGCATTCCGAATGCGCCTGCAAAGCATGACCGCGATGAAGACACAGGACGCCCGGAGATTAAACAGCGGCACGTCTTTCTTCTAAGGTCCCACGAGAAATAGGGGTGACGCGACAGGTGCGCGCGAGGGTGCAAAGTGATTCTCGGAATTTATTGGCCAGATGCGACTCCTTTCATGCGTTTTTGGCCCTGTAAAAAGGGCCGGGCAGCGGAGGGACAAATTCCCCTCAACGAAGAAACTCCAGCCAATGGCATCGACTGATTACCACGAAGTCTCAGTTAATCGTTAATCAGTGGTTATCCCTGAACACCTGCTAGCTCACTGTCATGTCATGCTACCAGGTGCAAGAGGAAAAACCGGTTGACGCCATTGGCTGGACAGCCTCCTCTGAGGGGAATTAGCCGCTGCGCTCTTGAGTTGTATCCGACTATAGACAGCAGCGGGAACGAACTATAATCGCTTCCATACATGGGCTCCATAAGACTCACCGATGGCGCCTGCTAGGTCGGCAGCGCTTCTGTCCAGCAATAAGCGGATAGTGAACTTTGCCAAAGAGTTACTTGCGCTACACTTACCTTATGAACAGGAGGATATGACCAAAAACTACTGTTGTGAAAAAAAAAATGGACTGCAATCCATAGTCACAAAGGTGTAATAACAAAGATAAAAGACCCCGGACCAGGGCTTATTTTTCTTTAACGACGAAGTTTCTGTGGAAGCTGTACAGCTTTACTTCGCAGCCCTATGGCTGTGCTTGGGTGGATGCCAAAAATTACAGGATTCCACTTAAGTCTGCTTAAGAGCTGAAATGCGAAGGCTTTTCCCTTTCCTTTCTTTCTCCCTTCCTTTTTCATTCGATTTATTTTGTATTATTGTAGTTGTTTTTATCTTTAATTAAATTGAAGTTTATTTTCTTTTTCATTTCGTGTTTTCCTTTCTTATCCTAAGTAAGCTTATTCTCACGCATTTACATCGTTTTTCGTCGAATGAGTCACACAAAACCTGCTTCAAACACATTAATTTTTATTAATTCAATTTAATTAACCAATTACGATTAATCAACCAAACTTTTCCCATTTCGAGATCTACCCACGCACTACCTAACACAATCAAACTTTTGCACATTTATATCCACAGATCGACATAATCGTGCCGACAAAACTTGCGGACACTTTTTGCTGACGCCGCATAACCATATAAAAATCTTTCCCGTTAATAAGCAGTTGTTCTTTTATTACGAATCCACTCCAGCTTGGGGGATCCCCGTCAACATTGGCCCAAACACGGAAAGCTTCATAGGTAGTGCGGGGATACAAATATCCGCACAGGATCATCGACGCACGCGTTTTTCGCCCGGACAAGCAATCTCTCTCCGCTTATGGAATACACTGGACTGTTGGTTGCGGGTGACACTGAACAAAACCAACATGCACAGACCTATACCGAAACAATAGGCGCACGAAGAGAAAAAAAAAAACAGCGCGAATCCAACGTGGCGGAAAACTAGGTGCACTCACTATATACGGACCAGCCCACCACCGTCCAATCATTCCGCCTCCACGCACCGAGGGGCGCGCCCATCGTCCCTTTTGTGGACATTGGATGGGGCGGCCACAAAGAAAGGATCCCGTTCCGCATCGAGTGGCACGCGGAGGCATTTTGTTCGGCCGCTTTGTCGGGACGCGTCGGAGCGGCAACGAGGGGCGTGTTTTATTATATACGGCGACCAAGGCGCCGTCCGAAGGCAACGTCGGTCTCTCTCGTATAACGCCGGAAGACCACGCTAAGACGGTTGTCCCCACCGTTTCCTTATCAGTCGTCGTGCAGAAGGTGCAGGAAGGACCGAGCACGAAAATCACCGATAAAACCCGAAAATGCATTTACAAAAACTTCTTTAGACACTCTATAGACTGCCCATAGACTTCTGTCTATAAAGTCTATAGACTGACCATAGACTTCAGTCTTTAAAGTCTATGCATTGCCTATTGACGAACCCTAGAGAACGGTCTATAGGCGATACAAATCATATAGACAGCCTACAGACAATCTACAGATTTATGGTCATACATTTTTAGTACACTTCTGTCTATAGGCAGTCTATAGGCTACGAATAGACAAAAAGAAATATCTATACGCAGGCAACAGAGTCTATAAGAAGTTTGTAGTGAAGGGTCTGACGGAATCCCGTCTGATCGGGATGGTACATGATTGTGAACAGCTCATTCTGAGCAAGGCTCTCGTGTAGAAGCCAAAACGTCATTCCATCACTATTTTCAGTCGATTCGACTTGCTAATATCATCTATAAGAAGGGTAAAGACTGTCTATAGGCCATTTTTATATGGGCACAAACCCCAAGATCTAGCGGTGCGTAAGTTGTGCAATACTGGACCGATCAATCTCGTTGCAATGGTCAGGAACCGTTAGCCATACGGGAGATTATACCAACAGCCAGGAACACAAAAGGCGTGCCCGCGGCTGGGCTATTAGTCAGGCCCCGGGGGTTTTCACTACCCGGCGCCGTTAAAACTCCGGAGAAAGTCCCCATCGCCGTAAAACCGGAAAGCTTTATGGGCTATAGCGTCAGCTGGCGTCGAACACAAGACTATAGCGGAGAACCGATGCCCACGAATGATAAACGATGAAACTCGCGCATGGAGGCGCCACGCAAAGCGCAAACAGATGACGTCTGTTACGAGGGCAAATCGCGTTCGCGACACAACTCTCGCATCAAGGAACATATATTCAATTCGCTGCCATCGAATACAACGAATTCGGCGCAAGGAATGGCGGCGGGGGACGAAGAAAAAGGACTTCACAAATCCCACATGGCGACTTTTTTCTCTCTCAATAGTTCGTAAGCCTCTCTTTCCGAGAAAACAGAGGTTGAGCGGTGAGCCTGCACGACAAAATGCGCTTCGCGTCTTTGTCACACACACGTGCGCCCAAGCGGGACTTTCTCAAAGGACACCGCGGAAGATGTGCTCGAATCACGCGAGGGGCCACAAAGGCACCCGACTGCCTTTGACACCTTCTGGGACGGTTCCAGTGAGGTGCGGCCTTCTGCAGTTATGCATTAAGTACACAGTAAGACTAAAGCGGTAACCCTGGTCTAATCATGCACACTATTTTGCGACCTCCAAGACAACACGTTTCTCTTACAAAAATGGTCCAAAGACTGTCTACAGGCTTCTTAGAGAGTAATTATAAGAGCCAGTCACTAAAACATAACCTTCCATCACTACTACTACTAATACTACTACTACAACTACTCATAATAATAATAACAACAATAACAATAATAATAATTGGTTTTTGGGGAAAGGAAGTGGCTCAGTATCTGTCTCATATATCGTTGGACACCTGAACCGCGCCGTAAGGGAAGGAATAAAGGAGAGAGAGAAGGAAGAAGGGAAGAGAGAGGGGTGCCGTAGTGGAGGGCTCCGGAATAACTTCGACCACCTGGGGATCTTTAACGTGCGCTGACATCGCACAGCACCTTAGCGTTTTGCCTCCATTACTACTAAACAGGTACAGTTATGATACTAGGCCCACGCTAAACCAGTTGAGGAAACAATTTCTTAAGATTTCAGAACAAAAATCGCATGAACAATGCTCTGATTACTAGTCTTAGGTAAAATATCTGTCGAAGTAGTTGTGCTTTTCTCACAGTGCACTTGTCTGCTGTACTTTATTGCCCTTTTTTAATTTACATATGTGCTGTGGTGTTTTAAATATTGCATAACTGGCAAGTGTGCCATTTCAAGTAGTTCCGGCTGTCGTGTATGAGAAATCTGTTAGGAGACGTCTTATGGCTTAATGACTTGATTGCCATGTTTGATTGCACGATTTATTTATTGGAGCTACAATGCTTTATATACTGCATATATTGCTTTTTAAGCGCTTGCGTAGCGCACATATGGGCACGTCGGTTCGTGAAATGCAGCGGATTCTTGGTAATTCCAAACTCGCTTAACTCGAACCTCCGGTTTATCCGAAACGACGCGGGTTGCTCCCGTAAACATCGCGTCCACAAAGAATAAGCTTGGCTCCCACTTAATCCAAACTGCGCGCGATTCAAACAGTTTTCACCCCATTCAAAACTTCGAATAATCGAGATTCGACTTTAGTTTAGTTTTAGACACTCCGGTATCGCACGTGATAAACGCAGGGCGGTACAGTTAGGTTAACGCAAAGAGCAGATCAGTGGCGGTTCGGTTTACGAGGGTGACCGTAGCGGATGATTCCGTATCGGTGATGATTTTTTATGGCGCAAGGGCATCTGTGGCAAAAGAGCGCCATGACACAAGGTTGTACCTTCTACTCAAGGTGGGGTCAGAGACCCATTTCCCAGGCATTTTATCATCATAATTAAATAGTTTTTAGGCGCAAAAAAGGACAAGACACATAGGGTAGGTGACAGGACGAAGCGCCAACTTCCAACTGATTTTATTGCATGCGTGAAACGTACTTAAATAGCTTGTCGTCACATGTGCAGATAGGTCACCTAAAGCTCAAGTACGACTTGATAAGGCGCGTGACCAAGCTTTAGGTGACCCATCTGCACATGTGACGACAAGCTATTTAAGTACGTTTCACGCATGCAATAAAATCAGTTGGAAGTTGGCGCTTCGTCCTGTCACCCACCCTATGTGTCTTGTCCTTTTTTGCGCCTAAAAACTAATTATGAACCAAAACCAACTAGCCCAGCAGCAAGTGCTCTTAGATTTTATCATCAATAAGCCGAGCACGAGGCAGGCGAAACCTTGTACCCATTGCATCACCGGTGAGTACCCGGCGGCACTGGGGATCGAACCGCGCACCTCCCGCATGCGAGGAGGACGCTCAAGCGACTAGGTCACCGCTGCGGTAAGGATTCCGTATTAATCTCGAGCGAACAACTGGGATCCCTCAACGTGCGCTGACACTGATCAGCACACGGGCGCTTTGACACCACAGGTCTCCATCTAAATGCGGCCGCCGAAGTGAGGATTCGATCCCGCGACCTTGAGCTTCCGGAGCCGAACGACCATGAGCCACCAAGGCAGGGTATAGCAGAAGAGAGGTGAAATCCGTTCGACGCGATGAGGGCGCCGAGGGGGAAAAAAAAACGAGATTATAGAATCAGAAAGGCATAATCACGCTTACCTAATCAGGGTACACGTTTTCCCGCAGTCCGACGCAGACGCGAAGCGCACAAGGCGTATGTGCAGCGGCTACCACCGAGGAGAGTGCCGTGCTCGCAAGCAATACCCACCACCACTCACAGACACACGGCTCTCTCACCCTTCGGAAACGAGCGCCGGAAAATGTTTTAACCCTCACCTCCTCTCTCTCCCATCCACCTCCTCACCCTGTTCTTGACTGTTTATCTTGTCTCGCTTGGAGCTTTTGTTTCTACTTCCCTCGCCAGCAGCGGCCACCAGGAGGGAGGAAGGAAGGAAGGCAATCGTCGAGGGTTCGACACAAGCTGCGGTCACGCTCCTATAAGCGTCGCAGCCCTGGGCTTCGCGTGTGTAGTATGCGGTACAAGCTAGCAGCTCGGTTGCGCAGAGCGGCGGCGTTTGAAACATCGCAGCAGTGCGTACACGTGCTCGTGAGTGTGGGCCCATGTGTTTATTCGAGCTGTATAGTGCTGTTCAAAAACTACCCCCCCCCCCTTTTTTCCGCCCTATAAAAGAAAAAAAAACAGACAGCGCGGCAAGCCGGAATAAGAGCGGCTAGACCGTCACTGAGAGGCTGCTAGCTGGGTTGGCGTGACTGCATAGTTAAAGAAAAAAAAAAGAACGTTAGAGATCACTGCGGCGACCCGCATTGGGAGAATGCGAAAGCACTGACACCTCCTCAGCACTCGTCGCCTCTCTTCACATTTACTCTGATTACGCCCCATTCACCTCAATCACACGCTTTGTTTTTCAAATTTGGCGTCATTGCTGCTTTTCCGCCTCCCCCCCCCCCCCCATTCTTCTGCACGACTTCTGCTTCTAATTAATCTATGTCAATAAAACTCTTCGTTAAAACGTTTATTTCCACTCCTCTGCCTTTTTTGTCACTATTTTACCGTCCACAGTTGTTTTCCCGTTCACCCACTATATATCGATGTCCGCGCTTTTTTGACGGTTTTTCGACGTTTTTGGCTCTAATCTAATTAACTAATCATCCTATCGACATAATTTATTTTGCCCACCATTCTCACATCGTCCTCTATAAATTACTACCGTTCGTTTGATCCTACCTCTTCTGAGAACGCCACGACTGCTGCGGACACGTTTTGATGACACGACCTCGCCGACACAGCCAAGTAATGCTGTCGCATTGAAAAGACTGCTCTTCCACTGTGATGCATTTCTGGGAGCATAACGACTGACGAGATACGCCAGGTATCATCGGACGGCTTGGCGGCGCAGTCAACGCAACCCGACGCTTCGGAACCTTCAGAATCACGCTTAGAAGGGGCCGTGTGCAACGGATACGGGCTTTTGCGTAGCAGGCAAATATATCCAAGTTTTCGGGAAGGCAGGCCGACACTTTTGGCGGAGAGAATGCGGTCTGCTAAAGAAAGAGAAAACCGACTGGCGCAACGCAACTGTTCATCGAGCTGAGTGGTAACACCGCAACTGCGCTACGCTGCAGGGATAGGGGAGACGGGGATTAAAAAAAGAGAAAATATAGACGAAGATGCGGGAGACACGGACAGTTTCGGTTGTGCGAGCGAGGGCAAAGGAGAGAGTTTATCATTATTTTTTTAGCATGACGGCGATTGCATACACCTGAGAAAAATTACACCAACGACCGTAATATGAAGGAGTGGACGTGGTGCGGTGAGAAATGTGCATTTCTATGGTGCGACGAAAAATTAAAAAAAAAATGAGCATGCTATAGTGTTCTCCAGCTACCAATCAGCGCACGTTCACTTAAGATAACTTTTCCTTTCGCTCACAATACTGGCTACATTGCCCCTCGTTTCAATGACAGGTTGAAACTTCAATAGGCGTCCTATGTTTCAAGAACCTGCATACAGCGCAGTATGTACAGGGCGGTCCGCTTTTAAGGTGAACACGAGAGCACGTGGCCCCACATCAAACTAACAGGCATAGGCGCAGATGGACCCGGACGTGACGCTTCGCGTCGTCTAAAACTTCGCTTCGATGGGCGGTCGCGACGGACACACTGGCGCACCGAAGAGCACGGCAACAAAATCGCGTGTTCCCTTTAATAAACTTACCGCCCTGCCTTTATTAAAATGGTCTATAGACAGTCTATAAACTTCTTATAGACTCTATTACCTTCCTATAGATTTTTTTTGTCTACTCATAGTCTATAGACTGTATATAGACAAAAGTCTTCTAAATATGTATGGCCATAAATCTATAGATTGTCTATAGACTGTCTATAGGATCTGTATTGCCTATAGAGTGTTCTCCAGGGTTTGTCTATAGAGAGCCTATAAACTTTATAAACAGAAGCCTATGGAAACTCTATAGGCTAAAGAAATTTTGTAAGAGTACATCCCAACAAAATCTGTCACGAGAACCTACACCTCTATACGTGCCGCAATCGCTGTGTTTTGGCGCTCGGATGTTGATCCCAATTAAAGGCAGCGAGATCGAATCCCGATTGCATTGGGCCCACTTCGACGGCGGCGAAATGCGGCAGACGCTAGCCGCCTACTAGTAGCTCTCCCTGTAACTCGAATCATGTGGCTCCTCATCTTTACTCTTGCTATTGTTAAACACAGCTCGCAGGAATACAACACGGAGATAATGAGTTATATGAAACAAGTGCACTGTCCTAAAATCACGTGATTAACACTGCGAAGCCACAGTGGCAGCTCCAGTGGCCACTGCAGCGTATATCCCTAACGATGTCCTTCCGAGGACTATTAATAGCCGCGCACGCTGCATGTGTGTCGGATACAACTTAAGTCTGCAATGAAACTCCGCTCATATTCACGACCACACCACAGAATTCCTCCACGACAAGAAGTAATCCGTTGTTAAAACTTTGCTGAAGGCCTAATGACAAAGAGAAAAATTATATTCAGAATTTTGATACCTGGCTTGTTTAATATAGTCACACAGTAAAAAGTTGATATAGTTTAGTAGTGTTACTCCAGCGGAGTAATACAGGACGCCACGGACCGTGGCCCAGTGTTAGCAACAGCTGTTCTTTTTTTAAGTTGTATCCTACTATGGCCGTTGATACCCGATACCCGCTGTATATATAACCGCAGCCGTCGATACGGCTGATGGGGAAAGCAGTCCTCATCATTAATGGCTAATGGCCTATTCATTAATTTGCGTTCATGACAAACGAATATGAACAATGAGGGTGGTTCCGCGTTTTGTGCGCCAGTACAAAGTGCAGACATCAGAACAATTTTCATTCCTGCTCGCACAACTACATGCACTGACGTATTTGCAGAAGGCGCCTTGTCCAACATATTCATCGAAGAATAGGGTCAAATCGTCAGTTACCAAAGATAGCGGAAGGCGGCTGAACGTAAATTGATGCCAAAGCCAACCCTAACATCAGCGCGGCCGGTTAGGCTTAGCTTTCCCATCGCCACGACTAGTCGCCGTTGATTTCAAGGAAGCCGGCGGTCCACAAATACCAGCGCTGTCGGGCTAAAACGGTCCTAATCAATGCTTCAAAATATTTACTGAAACTATATTAACTTTCTATTGAGTCCTAATAAATGCTGCAAAATCTTTGTTGAAACAGTATTGCCTTTCTATTGAGTCCTAATCAATGCTTCAAAATCTTTACTGAAACTATATTAACTTTCTATTGAGTCCTAATAAATGCTGCAAAATCTTCGTTGAAACAGTATTGCCTTTCTAGTGAGTCCTAATCAATGCTTCAAAATCTTTACTGAAACTATATTAACTTTCTATTGAGTCCTAATAAATGCTGCAAAACCTTCATTGAAACAATATTGCCTTTCTATTGAGCCCTAATCAATGCTTCAAAATCTTAATTGAAGTTATACTGCCTTTCTATTGTCACATTGATTTTATGTAGAGAGTACACTTAAACTTAAAGAAAGCTTCAAGAATAAGATCTTGAGCCCATCACGTCAGTATAGCACGCAGCGCACCAAGGCGACTAGAAATCACGTTCGATTTTCCTGCTCCGCCGACACTGCACGTAACTAGCTAGGTTGCGACATCACATTAACTCTCTCACCGCGCAGCGCCAACCCAGCATGCAATGCGATAAAACCGTGCACTGTTCGAACAACGCAACGCGAAAGCGCACGCACGTGCCACACTGTGAGGCAACTACGGCAGTGCCGCAGTCACATCACTCGAGAGCCGCCAGAGGAAACAAAAAAAAAAAGACGGATGCATACGCGCCGCGCTATTTAAAGGGTCAGGAAAGAAAACAGCCAAAAAGAATGAAAGGAGCGGCAGCCAGCCGGAAAAAAAGTTGTTTACGCATAACGGGAAAAAACGTTTATAGCCCGTGGCTCCCCTCTTCTTGACCGCTTGAAAGATGGTGTCCGCACGGAGCCGATTGGCCAAGCCCCTGGTGCTTTTTATTGCCAGTTAAACATTTTTTTTAAATTTTGTGTCGCGCCTTTCTGGCCATCCTCACCGCCCTAACCTCCCGCCGCACCCCGGCCGTCTAGAGAAAAAATAGTCATGGAGCGATAGCACTGCTTGCAGCGTTCGAAAACCAGAGAGCTGTTAAGGACACAACACAGGGCCTTGTTAGCATCCGCTATACATACGTTTTGTACAAATACATGCATTTTCTATTCCTTGCTGTATCGTCTTCTAAGCCGCCAAAAACTAAGCGGACGTCCTTGGCATGAGTATACAGACTAGTCGTGCCTAGTTAATACGACTCCCGTTAATATGGACGTCCCGAATTATGGACAATTTGCCTGGGGGGACCAGAGTTTTTTAATGTATTTACGTCTCATTAATACGGCATCTCGTTAATGCGGCTTCCGGACTATGGACGAGCAGAAATGCACAGAGAACGTTGAGGCCATGCATTTTTGTTTCGTTAATATGAGATGAGAACAGGATATCGACTGCCCCGACCAGATGTTTCACTTTCTGCTTGTTGAGTGCAAAGCACCGTAGAAATGTAGTGCAAAATTGCTAATGACTAAGTGATGGTTCTTTCATTTTGTGGTTTCATGCTTTACAGCGTGAAGTTGCCCAGTCGATGCGCCTAGCCCGTTTTCCGAATTGCATGAATGTCTGTGAAAAAAAAAAACACGCCGCAGCTTGTGCAATGTAGAGAGCCACATTCAGCAGCTGTCAGCTGCTGAATGCTAATATGCAGTAGCGGTTTGTGGGATGAGAACAACAGTAGCAGGAGTTAGGTCATTTAGTCATGGAACGCCATGAAGCGTGTCATAGACGACTAGGCGCGTGAAGCTGCAGTGCATTAATTCATCCATAATGGCGACCAGGATAATGGGCTGAACACCCCCCCCCCCCCCCAATTGTGTATCTCAACTTGACTGGCCACCATTCCTTAACCAAAGCGTCTTTTTATCTTCTGATTAGTTATTTTCCTTCGCGATTCATTCATGCCGAATGAGCAGACTAAAATTTTATTTCAGCTCTGAAGAAATTCCTTCAATATCAATACCTCCCATTACTTGGTCTCAAAACAACTTACACGTCTGAGAGCAAGCAATGAATACTCATACCAAACCCCGAACCCAAGCATTAATATGTACGCTAATTCCTACTTTCGTGGGACGATAGCAGAATGGAATGGTTTACCAGCATGTCTCTTACAGTCCAGTACATCAACAACGTTCAAAAAAGCTATCCCCATTTCGCACTAAAAAAATTTTTTTTTTTCAATGTCATACGCCTAACCACTTGGTGATTCATCTCGCCTAAGATGAAGGTCGGGAATGTAGAAATGTTTTCCTTTTTCCTTCTCTGTCTGAAATAACTATTTTTAAAGTAAATATTTATTAACACTGCTTCTGTAAAAAAAAATACGCTGCAAAATATATGTGTAGATGACGATGACTTTGTATTTTCGCATTTCTGTATAATGGAAAAGAAACATGTAACTCCTCAAGTGTCACGTCCCACCACTGTAACGGCCCCACGGCCAGCAGTATAATAATAATAATAATAATAATAATAATAATAATAATAATAATAATAATAATAATAATAATAATAATTGGTTTTGGGGAAAGGAAATGGCGCAGTATCTGTCTCATATATCGTTGGACACCTGAACCGCGCCGTAAGGGAAGGGATAAAGGAAGGAGTGAAAGAAGAAAGGAAGAGAGAGGTGCCGTAGTGGAGGGCTCCGGAATAATTTCGACCACCTGGGGATCTTTAACGTGCACTGACATCGCACAGCACACGGGCGCCTTAGCGTTTTTCCTCCATAAAAACGCAGCCGCCGCGGTCGGGTTCGAACCCGAGAACTCCGGATCAGTAGTCGAGCGCCCTAACCACTGAGCCACCGCGGCGGGGCCCAACAGTATTTGCAAATAAATTACTACGGACGACTCGCTTTACGGACAGTTTTGCTCTGGAACCAAATTTAAGTGTCCATACTAATGAGGCATAACTATATAGGGCCTAGAGACGGCGCCACATATAGAGAACCTGAGAATAATTCATATCGGTTAACATCTGCCACGCGCCTGTAAAAAGATTTCTTGCACCAGGGCAGACAATGGCGCCCGTTGGTAGACATCCATTGTGGAGTACTTGAGCGCTATTCAACACTCAACCGATTTCTTCCTTGAAATACAAGACATGCGCCGAGAAAGCGGTCGCCCTCCGCCGTCAAATGTGCGGGTCGCGGGGCCGTGCTTATTTCAATTTCAGCTCAGTCAGACTGCGTTCTGCATTGCACGCGCTTAATTGAGCGCAACCCCGCGAGAACAACGACACGTCCTTTTCAAGTTTACTGGAACAGGCTGCAAAGGCGTAGAAATGCACGCACGTCTGCAAATTCTGCATGCGTTCAAGGAGTCGAATACGCCGGAAGAGGGCGCGACGCGAAAGTCTGAAGAACAAATGAGCTGACAGCATCGCGCTGGAGGAGCCTGGCTCCCTCGTCGAAACTTCGTAAGAAAGTCCACAGAAAGTTCATAGCGAGTTCATTGACCAGGCACTTAAGATGTCAATGGACGGCCCACGGATTGTCTATTGATATGCTTGCGACATCCTGGTCTGTACCATAACCAACAAATTGTTCGAGCAATATCCCGGCAAAGGAAGCCCCACGTGAAGCGACAACTATCAGCGCATGCGCACCGAAGTTCAATTCCTTACACGCGCACAATATGTTCACGCAATCATGGCCGAGTCTGGAGCCAAGTGCGGCCCCCACGAACATTTGTTTTTTTTTATTTTGTTTCCATGGCAACCAAGTTCTCCAGTCTCTATATACTTCAAGCACGCCGCCTCAATGGGAAAGCATTACACTTCATATTATCCTGCGTTAGCCACGAAAGTCGCTGACTGGTCGAGAGGGCGATGAGGTATCAAGGTCACGTGACGAGGGCGCGGAAATCAGTAGCTAAACAACAAACGGGAGCGCGCAACCGAAAAATGGCGAGACAAGCAGGTTGGAACCGGTTCTTGGCGGACTCGGCGCGTGATTGTGTGTGCACATGAATACAAGGTGACAGTGAAAGCACTGAGTATGTGGTGAAATAACTGACACAGAAACATGTATCAGCAGCGTACGTTGCTACCAATGCTGTCCCTTTCCACTCTTAAGGTGTATTAAGCGTCCCTATAATTTTTTTTCAGCTCTAAAACAGGGCTTCTTTGTTGACATCGTTACGAGCCATCCAGTCGCATTCGTGGCTTTCCTGACGTCACAAGCGGATACCACAACGCGTCAGGAACTTGCAAAAGCCTAGTTATGCTGGACGGCGAACTGTGCGATGAATGCACAACGCACAAGCCTGAAGGTCAGGTTCAGTCTGGAGGTTCACGGTCGTCTACTGTTTATATTTGCGCGGTTCCTTCAAGGTTTGCTCGAGAACGTGACTCAAGCACAGAGAAAACAAAACCAAGGTTCGACGCCTTCGCTTCTATGAAGTCAAATGAACGAAAAGCTGGAGTCCCAAACTCGACAAGAAAACAGTATAACCGCCACTACGTTTAAGCAATAAAAATCAAAGCGAACCGTGATAAACACGACTCTCGCACAACAAAAACAGAAGCCTGCCCCCGGCCCGTGAGAAAAGTTGCGTCAACCAAGTGCACAACCGTCATTCCCACAGGCGATCAGTCTCCGCGAATTGCCGTCAATTAACGGGTTCCCACAAGCTGACGCGAACACGAATTGCCGGTGGCGCGGAGAAAAACACACGAAAGCAGTGACACGCGAATATATGTACGAAGCAAACTGATGAGAAGCTGGCAAACATTCGCTTTCCGTACCACCCCCGATACGCGCGGCCACGCCGGGGCCAAAACAGATCCACTCACTGGGGAAATCGGCCGGGGAAGACCACGGCCATTAACGGAGAGAGCAAGGGCCTATTATGTGCGCTCGCTGCCCAAAGCGAACGCCGCTTTTTGCAGCGTCCGCGAGAGCCCAGCTAGGTTCGTCGAACGCCCCGAATCACTGTCATCACCGGCGCTGAAATCACGCTGTTCGCGAATACGTCGATACAGAAACAGGCTACGAAACAGAGGGAATTAGAACAAAAAGGACGCGATCACGACTTTTTCAACCCACGCAGAAAACCCGTGGTAACACAGTCAACATGACCTTTCGTGTATTGCTACAGTTTGTAAACAAACTCAACAGAAAATCAATAGGTTCTTTTTTTAAGCGGGGACTGCCGGATCAGTAGTACATGCGTACGCGGACGATGCAGGGCGACGTACCTGCTTCCGCTGATTATTTCTCTTACGTGACCTGCGCTTCAAATAGGGAGTAATTACTGACTACCGCCCTTCGTAGCCTTTCTAATGAGTAGCTATTGATTAGAAAGCTGTGTAGCTTTACTTTGTAGGTATATGACTGCGCCCGAATGGTCCCTTAAAAAACTTTCTTCACTCTATAGACCGTACATAGGCTTATGTTTATAGTCTACAAACTCTCTATAGAAAAACCCTAGACAACAGTCTATAGGCAATACAAATCGTATAAACAGTATATAGACAATATACAGATTTATGGCCATACACATTTAAAAGACTTTTCTCTATAGACAGTCTATAGATTATGCAATAGACAAAACTAAATATCTATACGAAGGCAATAGAGTCTGTATGTAGTCCATAGACTGTCTAGATGCCATTTTTGAATGTGTGGACGCTAATGAGTAATTACTTCCCCAATCGAAATTTACTCCAGTTTAAGAGATTCCGATAAACCAGAGAGCACTTACACAGTAACGTGGGCTTCTTTTCAACGCCTTCAGCCAACGCTGACGAAGCCGTCGGCAGGCCTCGGTACAAGCATCACTTCGCAGCTATAGATGAGAGCGTAACACTGCCACGCTCACTCAACTGCCAGCAGCGGAACGATTTGTGCGTGCAGTTTCTTCGACCCATCAGTGATGAGACGCGCACCGCGGTGCAGCTGCATGTGGATAAGGGCACAGCTGCGAAGAAAGCCCGAACACGTGGTCCGCGGCCCATTCTAACTACTATATACAGGTCGAATCACAGCTGCGGAAGTCGAAACTGTCAGAAAACAATTACGAGAAGTTTTCAACTTTTTTTTACAACGGATCATCTCTAATGCACGCTCTTTTGTTTATGCTTGCCGCCGCGTCGGGATTGTTTCTAGTCCGCATAGAATATGCAGTTTTATACAGTTCAGTCTCTGTCCTGACGGAATTCGAAAAGATGTGCTCCAGATAGCTGGCGCACGCTAATGCGTGATGTTAGGCAAACCCTTTAAAGGTGCACTAAAGAGGAATCTGAACTCGTCTTTTATTAGCGCGGGAACTCGATCTACACGTTCCGAGAGTTCTTAGAAACTTCGAATTAGTGTCCCGCGCGGCCGATTCCTCTAATTCAAATCGAATGAAACGTCCCGGCTCGCGCCTTTTTTTTTTAACTCAGCGCCGAAGGTATGCGAGGAGTCAACCAACGCGTTTCATTTTATTTTATTTTCCCTTTTATCTTCGAGTGTACATAGGTCTGCCCACAATGTAAAACATCTCATACAGGTCGCAATGGGTCACTGAAGTTAAAACGAAGTTCGCATATATGAGTGGTTACAGCGTTCTATAGGTTACAGCGTTCTATAATGATAAACATGCCAATTTCACTGAGAACAGCTTTTATATATAGGTCAGCAAAGGCAAGAAAAAAAAAAGACTGAAATACTGGTATTGCCGCCACCAGCCTTTTTTAAACGAAACTACAATATGACGCCAGTAATAATTTACTCTGATCTCTGAACTTAGGCGAATAACGCTACAATTGGGACTAGTACGTGCTGCTTTGTGGTTATGCAGAGAAGACATAAAAGATGGAACCAGAACGAAAACCAAACTAGGACAATGCCCGAACTTACAACTGTTCAACACACACACACACACACACACACACACACACACACACACACACACACACACACACACACACACACACACACACACACACACACACACACACACACACACACACACGCATACATACACACACACACACACACACACACACACACACACACACACACACACACACACACACACACACACACACACACACACACACACACACACACACACACACACACACACACACACACACACACACACACACACACACAAAACTGACTGGCATATGTGTAAACAATGCAAGGCCGATAAAAGTCGACACGCGTGGGCTTGCTCACGGAAACAAATTTGAGGAATGCAAGAAACAAACTGCACACAAGGCTGAGAGAACTTCTGAACAGATGCCAACTAACTAGTTACGCACCCTGATAATTTCCACGCACATTTCCAGAGACGCGACTGCACCACTGAATTCAAAAGCACGCTCATCCTTATTGGACACGCAGAAGAAAATAGAAAGCGAGATCTCAGAAGCGCACAGATTTGTGCGTCACCAAAGCTTCCATTCAGCCCACAGATAGCGAAGTGCAATTCACTGTATGTGCATATTAGGACTGCCTTGTGACGATGGTGATCACCCTCCTCCTCCTCCTTAATTGACCTTTACTCTGCACAGTGCCCCCTCCCCTGAACTGCTCCTTCGTATAGTTTCACCAGATACGTTTGTGTGGATATGTATAAAGGTGCAGTTTAGATTGCAATAAACAGTGGAAAGTTCGCGCACTGCCCTAGTTGGGTTTTCCTTCTTGCGTATTTTCTGTTTTCGTCGTAACTACGCTCTAGACATGAAGACGCCAATATTGGAGTAAAAAGGGAGAAGGCATTTTTAGTAAAGGCAGTGCGCTAGAGGGCAGCTTACTTTATTTATACTCATTTCTGTTTCGACTGTAGAAAGCAGCACGCAGGTGAATATAGCGATCTATGCCTCCTGATTCTTGGACGATCCCCCAGTGTGGTTATGCGCCATCTTTTGTTAGGCCGACAACAACAATATTAATAATAATCGGTTTTTTGGGGAAAGCAAATGGCGCAGTATCTGTCTCATATATCGTTGGACACCTGAACGGCGCCGTGAGGGAAGGGATAAAGGAGGGAGTGAAAGAAGAAAAAGGTGCCGTAGTGGAGGGCTCCGGAATAATTTCTACCACCTGGGGATCTTTAACGTGCGCTGACATCGCACCGCACACGGGCGCCTTAGCGTTTCTCCTCCATAAAAACGCAGCCGACGCGGTCGGGTTCGAACCCGGGTTAAAATCACGTGGTAGGAAAAATATCTTCCATTTTCGACTACCAATTTCGAAGCAGCAATAACGTCATGCGCTGGCATACAAACATCTCAACACAACCATGAAAGGCCGACCCGTGGAATCAACACGATTCAGAGGTTTGGCATGCAAGAATCTCCAGACCTCCGCGAGTCGCGTTTTCGTGGCAACGGTTAACATCGAATGATGAAGACTAAAGAACGACTAAATGCTGCACAAGTAACCCTTGCGCGCTCAACGAAACATGCACGATCTAGAAACATGCCAATCACGGTTCCGTTTTGTCGACTAAACCGGAAGCTAGTGAGCCTCTAATATGCGTCATGTATGCAATTTCCGGTCTTTTTATAGAGCGCGGGTTCCAAAAAAACTATTCAATGGAGCCAAAAACCGCTCGGCATTTAGCGAGACGAACATTTCATCTAAATGCTGCAGATGCAGCTTTCTCTTTGGTGCAGTGGTTTTTCAAAAACGAAAACGCAGCGGTGGCCAAGTGGTCTGAGCATCCGTCTCGCATGCGGGAGGTGCGGGGTTCGATCCCCAGTGCCGCCGGGTACCCAACGGTGATACAAAGGGTACAAGCTTTCCCCTGCCCTGGTGCTCGGCTTCTTTAGGGTTAAATGCTAGGAAAATGGGCCTTTGACCCCACCTTGAGTAGAAGAAAATACCTTGTGCCATAGCACTCTTTGGACACTGATGCCCTTGCAGGCATAAAAATCCATAATAATGATCAGTTTTTTTTCCCCAAAACACTTGTTAAAGACAGGCAGGTCGAACAAAGTGTTGTTCAATGCACTCCGTGTCTAGCTCGCTCTACTATAGTACCAACATTAACTGATGTCAACAAAGTACCCCACTGAAAAAGTCAACACAAGTGTCTTTCTAATGACCTAACACTTGTTTTTCCATCACAGGCGGGATCGGGTCCCGGCGATCGCGCAAACATTGTGAAAAACATTCATTGCGAAAAGCGTGGGAGTACTCCAAGCCTTACAACAAACGCCCTTCGTGCGAAACCTTCGGAGCACTGGCAGAAGCTTAGCCGGCCTCACCGGCGGCGACAACACGAACGTCGGCCGCGTCCCTGATTCGTACAGAACAGATCACACGCACATGGCGTCTCCTCCTAATCCCGGTGAGAACGGCGTGTGGCCGGCCATAAGGCGTAGAAAGAAAAAAGGCCGTGCTGTCAACGAGCGCGGGGCGTTCCGGGAGCGGCCAGCTAAGCCGCTCTTACGCAGCGCTTTCAAGCACCGTATATTTACGCGTATATGCCCCCCTTGTTTTTTATTTGCACCCACATGCAGTGCTGGTAACTTTCTCCGTGTTAAACGACGTCGGCATAGAGTTTAGTAAAAGGAAACTCTCCCTAAACTTCCTGTTTCGCCTGCTCTGGTCAAGGGAGTAAATTGTCCGAGTGGGCTGGGGGGTGAAGAACTTTCGAGAAGGATCCCTGTGTGGTCACGTGACCCTCGTTTGTCAGGGGATATTCTCAGTGGGAGAGGGGGTGCCACACAGATATCGCTGTCGATGCCTTCTCGCAGCGAGAATGAAATTTCAATAGAGATAAGACCTCGGCACCAAGAAAACAAGCCCGCCGCGGTGGCTCAGTGGTTAGGGCGCTCGACTACTGATCCGGAGTTCCCGGGTTCGAACCCGACCGCGGCGGCTGCGTTTTTATGGAGGAAAAACGCTAAGGCGCCCGTGTGCTGTGCGATGTCAGTGCACGTTAAAGATCCCCAGGTGGTCGAAATTATTCCGGAGCCCTCCACTACGGCACCTCCTTTTTCCTTTCTTCTTTCACTCCCTCCTTTACCCTTCCCTTACGGCGCGGTTCAGGTGTCCAACGATATATGACAGATACTGCGCCATTTCCTTTCCCCGAAAAACCAATTATTATTATTATTATTATTATTATTATTATTATTATTATTATTATTATTATTATTATTATTATTATTATTATTATTATTATTATTAAGAAAACAAAAACTCACAGGACGGTTACGACCATAGATATGTAACGCGAGATTCGGCGATAGCTGTTTAGCCGTTTAGTCACGTTACCACTGGAGTAGTGGTCACGTGATGCACCCCCGCACTAGCAGGCGGCTGTTCCAAACTACAGCCACCCGAAGGCTTATGCGACCGAGGGTGACTGGTTACGCCGACGGCGACAAGAAAGCCAGGGACGGGCGACTAACAGCTCTCGCTGTAAAAAGAAAAAAAAAAGAAAGCACTGAACGGAAAAAGACACTGATTATGCGTACTCAACCCGCAGATCGAAATTCCACGATCTGAAGCGGGAAAGTCAAGTACTGCTGACCGAAAGACGGCAGTGCTTATACGCGCGATAACGCGGTAGATGGTCGCGTCCGACAGCTACTTTGGCCAGAAGGCTGACACGCCGTCAGTACAGAACATCGCTGACCTTGCCGGCCACGCAACACGCTCACAAACACACTACACACGTCGGCTTAGCGGAAAACGGGAGTTTCGCGACGGGTGGCACTCACGTGTACTAACGCACAATGCTTCGCGCCGTCGATGGCGCCAAGGTTCGGTGGGAAGCGAGCTACACACCGCGCACACAGAAGCTAGTCGCTGAGCGTTTGGCTTTGGTCGTATACAATCGGCGTAAACATAGGAAGGAGGATTGTGTGTAGACGTTAAGATGTACGTACGCCTTGTGCCTGGGGCATCGAGCGGAGACAAGATTACACCAGGTGGGAACATGTTTGGGCTACACAAGATTACACACTTTCCATGCATGCCCTTACAAAAATGGTATATAGGCTTCTTATAAACTACTGCTTTCCTATATATATTCTTTCTGTCTACTCATACTCTATAGACAAGAGTCTACTAAAATGTATGACCATAAATCTATAGATTGTCTATAGACTGTCAATATTTTTATTGCCTATAGAATGTTCTCTAGGGTTTGTCTATATATAGACAGTCTATACACTGTAGAGAAAGAAATCTATGAACAGTCTATAGACTGCCCAAAGAAATTTTTGGAAGGGCACACCCTTCGTCAAGGGTGTCATTACCAATCCACCCAGTTTGCTATGAAACTGGGTAGTGGGAGCTCTTAGGGCAGCCCTGGAACTTCCCGGCTCTTGAGAGGTGAAGAGAATGACATTCCTTCCTTTCAAGAGATTTGGAGCGTTGCCCACGCAAAACGAGTCTCCAAGCACAGCCGTCAAGCAAACCTGGTGGCCGGTACACTTTTCAGCAAGGCTCTACATGGAAACGTCTTAATACAGCACCACTCGCGGAGCGTTAAACTGCAAAGAAGGCGTGTCCTTAAATTCCAGAAAACCGCCTTGTACTACTGCCTCTTCCCAGTTCTGCGAAGTTCCCTTTTACGTTGCCCTGTATGCCTCGTCTCCACTAGTACGATCTGCTGTGTGTTTTCGCCCCAATGGGAATCTGTTCCGAGATACAGATGGGTCATGCCACTTCACCGGCACCCGAACTCGCTTTTCTGATTGTTGATCAGCCGGGACCGACACCTTCGCCATTACACCACTGTGTGCCAATGCGAAAACTGTAGTAATACTTCTTCGCATTCGAAAGTCTAAACTGAAATCAGAGTTGCGCGCAGTCAAGTTCGCGCTTTCTGCGGTAGGGCAAAGCCAGACTGAATGTACACTGACGAAGCGGAACATTTCCCTACTTTTCAATGGCGACACGGAGATGTTTTGCCTCCTACTGCAACTGGAATACTAATATATACACTTGTACGCCGACACCGGATACCTGTATTCGATACGGGAAAACGGCCTTTGTGAGAGTCGCCCTCTAGCGCCCAAGCCTCACAGCTTCCAGTCCATTGCGAACAAGCTGAGACGGAGTTGGAGGTGGCTTGCACGTGACATCATGAGCGCCATGACGGACCACCAGCCGTAGCTCCAGGATACACTTCATTTCCGAAGGAGGCGGTGAGCGGGTAAAATAAAAAGTTGGAGCAATTTTCTGCTGCGCTAATGAGTTGACACGATAGCGTATGCCGTTTAGTGCGTCATCTGATGTTGATCACACTCTTCTGATGCTCTTCAGATTCGTTGACTCGTCATATGCTTTCCATTGTGAGCAGTTTGACACCTTTGACCGCATTTTTCATTTGTCTCAATTAATTAGGCGATCAATTACACACTCTAAATTTTCTTAATTAGCATCATCAAGCATTGGATGTTGATTCTTGGCATTTTGACACCCTTGAGCCCCCTTTTTTCCATTTCTCTAATTAATCAGCTGATTACAATGATTTCATTAACTCCTCATCGCCTATCACACACCAGTCAATCACTAGAACCACAGATTACCCTATTGAAAAATGTCTACAGGTTTGAATCGGTCGACAAATAGGATTATGACACATTTCGTTTAACGTTATAGGCTGAAGCTTCCAAAGCAATTCAGCCTTTGAGAGACTCCTTAGTGGAGGGCTCCGTATTGCTTCGATTACCCGTGGTTAATTACCGTGCACTTACACCACACAGTGCATGGAAGTCGTGGGTTCGAATCCGCCCGCTACGGTAGAACTTAGATGGAGGGAAAATGGGAAAGGTCCGTGTACTGTGCTCGTTAAGAACCGCAGGTGGTCGAAATTATCCGGATCCCTCCACTACGGCGTCCCTCATAGACTGAGCCGCTTTGGGACGTCCATCCTATAAAGCCAAACCAAATGTGCCGTAGTGGAGGGCTCCGGAATAATTTCGACCACCTGGGGATCTTCAACGTGCGCTGACATCGCACAGCACACGGGCGCCTTAACGTTCGTGTGCTGTGCGATGTCAGTGCACGTTAAAGATCCCCAGGTGGTCGAAATTATTCCGGAGCCCTCCACTACGGCACCTATTCCTTTCTTCCTTCACTCCCTCCTTTATTCCTTCCCTTACTGCGCGGCTCAGGTGTCCAACGATGTATGAGACAGATACTGCGCCATTTCCTTTCCCCAAAAGACCAATTATTATTATTAAATGTGCCATAATCCTATTTGCTGACCCATTCAAACCTATATACATTTTTCAGAAGGGTATCTTGATAAGATTTTGTTCCCGCTGCCCCCGATTATTTCCGACACGCGGTTCCGACCACTGCTACGCCGACGGCTTTTCGACCCAATTGGCAAGCTGTATATGCTATCGCAAAAAAAAAAAACGCCCGCTTTTATGCCATGGTCGACGGTACCTGACATGGCGAGCATTATACGACGTTAGTACACGGCAGTGCGAGCATAAGCCGACTATACAAGTACACAAGAAAGGGAAAATTGCTCAACTCTTTGCAGCTGAGTGGCTAGAGATGTTTGCTTGGTAACGCACCTCGCATGCTAATTGCTCCAAGTGCGTCTGCATAGAACGAGCAGCCGTATAAGGCTGTTTATCCCGCTCAAGGAACAAAATAGAAGGCGCCCCGAGGCAGATCGCGAAAGACGATTACGCACAAAGAAGTCCGAGGTTTGCACACACAACAGGTACGTGCCTTCAAAGCACGGTAAGCACGCGGCTGCGGTGTCGGCAACGCTAGAACTGGTCACAGCAGCTAGCATACGTGGAAAAGTAGCAGTGCGTTTCGGCATTCCTCTGAAAAAGATATTGCCAGCGGCGACGGGGGAGGAAGGAATGCTTCTGTGTGCAAAGCGTTCCGCTATTGGGAAGCATAGTCCTGCAGTTCCATCAATTAATTCTTCCATCAATTTGTCGTA
Organism: Amblyomma americanum; assembly: GCF_052857255.1. Taxonomy (NCBI): domain Eukaryota; kingdom Metazoa; phylum Arthropoda; class Arachnida; order Ixodida; family Ixodidae; genus Amblyomma; species Amblyomma americanum. Next base: position 135,650,693 of record NC_135505.1, on the reverse strand, counting down.
ACCAGACCCTGTGTTGTCCAGGTTTATAAAAGGGCTTTATATGAAATTTATACGTAAATTTATTACTGTATAAATTACAATGAGCGAATCCGGCTAATTTCTGCACCTCTAAAAGTTACGAAGCCGTGCGCGCTTAGTCATGAGCATGGGAAATTTAAGCTACGCTATACTATACACTTCAAGCTAAGCTATAGCGCATTCAAGCTGAGCTGTAGTCCATGCACGCTAAGATGCACCACATTCAAGCTATGCCGCACCACATTCAAGTTATGCTGCGCCCCATGAAAACTAAGCTGCACCCTATACAAGCTAAGCTCTATAGCACTCAAGCTAAGCTGCGCCCCATGCGAGCTAAGCTGCACAGCATTCAAGCTCTGCTGCACCACATCCTAGCAATGCTGCCTCACATTCAATCTATGCTGTTACACATTAAAGTTGTGCTGCACCCCATGAAAGCTAGCCGCAACTCATGCAAGCTAAGCTGCACAGCACTCAAGCTATGCTGCACCACACTCAAGCTCTGCTGCACCACACTCTAGCAGTGCTGCCTCACATTCCAGCTATGCTGCCCCACATTAAAGTTGTGCTGCACCCCATGAAAGCTAGCTGCACCCCATGCAAGCTACGATGCACAGCACTCAAGCTATGCTGCACCACACTCAAGCTCTGCTGGCACCACACTCTAGCAATGCTGCCTCACATTCCAGCTATGCTGCCCCACATTAAAGTTGTGCTGCACCCCATGAAAGCTAGCTGCAACCCCATGCAAGCTAAGATGCAGAGCACTCAAGCTATGCTGCAGCACCACATTCAAGCTCTGCTGCACTAAATTCTAGCAATGGTGCACTACATTCAAGCTTTTCTGCACTACAATCAATGTACTGCTGTTCCACCAAGCTATTGCGCAAGCAATCGGCATCGCTACTGCTACCTCTATACAAGCTACTGCTACTTCCAGCCACTGCTAGCCCTACAAGCTACCGCTACATCAGCTGCTGACGTAGCAGTACATTGTTGAACTTTCAGGAATTTTTGCTTGATGCTGCAAGGAATGCTCTCTCAACGAGCGTTCCGCGCCACTGGAAGACGTCACTTCGACCGAGAAAAAGAGCATAAAAATGCAGTAAGCGCAGTACGGAGCATCGCACTGCGTTAATCAACTTAAAAAACCCAAACCTTCCTCTCAGGAGTTGTCACGCAAAAATCAAATCAAGCCACGTACCCAACTCATCGGTTCCTGCCTCTCGTGGGCCCATAATTGCAGGCGAAACGCGCTTGTTGCAGACACGCGTCTCAACTTGCTCAAGCCGGAAAATACATCCCAGCGTTAAAAAAAAAAAAAAACTCGCACTGCTCGAGTTTCGGTCGAAATTTCCGCGCACGAAAGCAAAGACGCGGCTCCACGACGAGGAAGAATTAATGAACGCGAGGGAAGGCAGGCCGCCGCGCCCATATATATATATTATATATATATTATATATATATATATATATATATATATATATATATATATATATATATATATATATATATATTATATATATATGCTTCCCGCGAAACCCAGCCGTTACACCTCGCTTCCAACGAAATTTCACCACGCCACGAGGCCTTCGTTCCGTTCGCCACCAACCTCGCCAGGGCGCCTCGCACTGTTACACATACGTATACGCACTGCCTCGGGGGGGATTCTCACGGCTCGGAAAGTTGCACCGCGCGTAGTACACACTCAACGTCAAGGGTGCGCGGAGTCGGTTGGAATAAAACATGAACTTTCTTGTCTTTTTTTTTTCTGGTCCGGGGGCAGAATAAATACGTGAGTAAAGCTACAGTATATGCGCGGCACAGCTCCCGGCGGCAAATGTGCATAACAGGCGGCAAATGTGCATAACGTAGCTCCCGTTGCCACTGCAACACGTATACCTGTAAAGCTCCTGCCCCCCTTTTCTTGCACAATAGCAGGATGACGAGGAGGAAGGGGGGGGGGGGGGGGGCTTCCCCTCGCACGTATTTCGAAACAACGCCCGGCCGACGGTTACCATTTGCATAACGCTAGTCGCGACTCCCAGTCCCGCAAAACAACACGCCCGGTCACATACGTACAGCAGCAGTAGACGAACGCGCATGCGCAAACACACACAGAGGCACCCCAGCCACAGCACAGGATGTGCGCGGTGGTGAGCACTGCAGTACCGGCGATGCAAGACTCAACAACACCTTCCTCCAAAAAGATGAACATTTCCAGAAAGAAACCGCAAAGCATAGAAAGCCGCGGGGTCGCTATGGGCAAAGTACTATTCAAAAAAAGTGGAAGAGAGGGGGGGGGGGGGCAAGTAGAAAGGAAAGGAGAGAGGGATTTCTTCCCCGCGGCGTCAGAATGCGGCACCCAATTCCATTCCACGCACCGCGCGCATGCGCATAGAAGGGAAAGGGGCGCGTGTGGAAATGAGATAACGGCCACCAAAAAAAACAACCCCACCTTTGAAATATAAAGACCAAAGTAGATGGAAGGCGCGGCATCGGGAAAGAAAAAAAAAAGGGGGGGGGGGGGGGAGGGGCGTTATCGCGCCGAACGCCGCGCAGCGCTCATCGCAATGCAACACTGCCGCCCCATAAACGGATGCCGGCAGAATGGCGGAGTCTCCGGGGCGAAAGTGAGGGAAGCCAAGCGGATGCGAGTATATATATATATATATATATATATATATATATATATATATATATATAACCGCTGGGCGTAGCCGTCACCCCGCGAGAAAAAAAAAATGACGAAACGGCTCTCGCAGCTTAAAAGGCACAAGAGGCGAGAGACCGAAGGGGGAAAGGGAGCGGAAAGCTGCAAAGATGCCAGTCACGTTCAGATGCACTATAGCTACGCAGTCCGGGAAGGGTTTTTAAAGAAATGGCTTCTCGGACTTTCCGGCCTTCCGCGGTGAGAAGTGGCGTATAGTGAGAGCTACAGTAGTATCTGTCATCATAAGTGACACTTCATCAATCTATACCGATTACTGTTGGTCCTCGGCGTCCTCTCAACAGGGCCCACTCGGTGCACGCCACAGAGGCCCTTACGGTGCACACTATACGCCACAAGGACCAATTCGGTTTACCCCGACGCTGCTATATCGCAGCAGAAAAAAAAATATGGCGGACGATTTAGCGTGGTTAAGCCTATTTCGAATTGCGTGCGGCTTTCAAGATCAAGCAGGCTTCAGACAAAGATCGCCGAAATCGGAACTAACCTCCCCATTAACGGCTATGACACGATAGCGTTAATGCCCATATACGCGGAATTTGTTGCATAGAAAAGGAACCAGCGAAAATAGACGCAAGACAAGAACAAAGGAGGCACACACCACAACGCTGGAGTTGTAAGTCCAGCGTTGTGGTGTGTGCCTCCTTTGTTCTTGTCTTGCGTCTATTTTCGCTGGTTCCTTTTCTATGCAATATGAACCAACTAGCCCAGCAGTTTGCACTACTGAACAGCGGAATTTGTTATTCGCTACTTCGCATTCGTAGAGCGCTGGGAGTCCTCTTACCGCTCCTGACGCATTGTTACTGCCCTGCAATGGCAGGTGCTGCCACCGGTGAGGCTTTTTAGAACCAGTGTTGCTCTTTGCGAGCAACGGAGAGAGGCTTCGGACAAACATCCGCAAAAGTTAGTCGGCAGGTATAGCCGTGCTATATTTAGCACTGTCATCGCTACCAACAATCAGGTCATTACAGCTGCAGAACAAAGTCGTCTCCCCACGAGTGAACTCCAGTTACTATTCAAGTACTGCCCAGTTAACGTCCTATTCGTGTCCTGTTTATGACCTCTTCATGTCCTATCCATGCCCTGCTAGTGTTCTATTCGTGCCCTGCTCACGTCCTATTCGTTCCTTGTTCATGTCCTATCCGTGCACAGTTTTCGCCCTACCATGCTCTGCTCATGTCCTATTCATCGCCTTGTAATGTCCTATTTATGCCCTGTTAATGTTCTATCTATGTCCTGTTAATGTCCTATATTTATGCCCTGTTAACGTCCTATTCATGTCCTGTTTATGTCATACGTCAGGCATAAAACAAGAAATACGCACCAGTTGTTAAAATGTTTAGAGAATCCCCCGAGGTGGAGTAGATTTGTAATAAGGAATTCATTACTCCCTCGGGTGGATGCCAATGACGCATCCACAGCGCTCTTTTTTTAAAGTATTAGAGTGGTGACGAATGCTAAACGCAGATTGAAAGCCACTATAGGTGCGTCAGCTTAAGAAGCGTAAACGCAAAGCGGAAACAACCTTGGATTTACCGATACAAGTGAATAAAGAAACTCACAGGGAAATTCCAAGCCCCATTTCCGCGACCCGAAAAGACGGCATCACTCACCCAACAACGGAGTTGCTGCTTGAGGGCACTTTCAGAAATACATAATGAACGCTAAAAAAAAAGCACGGCACAACTGAACGCAGTTCACCAAAACCCTCTCGACGAGAACCGAGGCCATGCAAGTTGAACAGAAAGGCCGACGCAGTCTGTCGTCAACTCTCCGATCGAGGTTTAGCGAAACGCAAATCCAGTGACGGCAGAGAAAAAGTGTGTGTGTGCCCAACTTCCAACGACGTCACTGTTGTACACAACACATCCTTAAGGGACACTGCTTTCAATAACGGTACTTAGGGCGCAAACGCGCTCCGTCGGCCCGTCATCAAAACAGAAGCCGTTGCATCTCCCTACAGCGCCTCCGGCAAACATGAGGGGGCGTGCCGATCGCTGAGGCCTCGGCCGCAACCTGGCCGCATTTGGCGGGAGGGGGGGGGGGGGGGGCTATAGCGACGTCATCGGCGCGAAAGCGACACACGGCGGGAAACACCCAAGGCCACACCGGCGCGCAATTAATGTGTGCCCTGCCAGCATATCGAAAGCAAATGGCGGGCCGCGCGAATCGGCCGATATCCGACAGCGATCGGTTTCGAGCGAAAAACAAAACTAAAGAAAGGAACCTATCGCGGCACACTGGAGGTTCCTCAGAAGGTAGCCGGGACCATTACGGAACCTTGGGGGCCTCACAGCGCTAATTACTCCCAAGATAAACACAGAAGACGGGGTGCTTAGTGTTTGGAGTACGTATACACGCAAACAAATCCGGTGAGGTCAGAGTATCAATTAGAAATAAGGGGGTGTAGGGCAGACAAAAGAAGGGTACGAGGCAAAAATCAGCAAGTTTACTCGGAGACACGAAACATCAGCAACATACGCGAGAGCCTTGCGGCCGAGGGTGCGGGGTACACCCCAGACAAGACCCCGGACGGTTGACGCGTTCGAATTCGCTGAAAACACGTTAAACTAAGCACAGCTTTGGGGTATGCGCCACTGCCCTACTGAAAAATGTATATAGGTTTGAATGGGTCAGCAAATAGGATTACGGCACATTTGGTTTGGCTTTATAGGGTGGACGTCCCAAAGCGGCTCAGTCTATGAGGGACGCCGTAGTGGAGGGCTCCGGATAATTTCGACCACCTGGGGTTCTTAACGAGCACTAACAACGCACAGTACACGGACCTTTCCCATTTTTCCTCCATCGAAGTTCTACCGTAGCGGGCGGGTTCGAACCCACGACTTGCATGCACTGTGTGATGTAAGTGAACGGTAATTAACCACGAGTAATCGAAGGTATAAGAAGCCCTCCACTAAGGAGTCTCTCAAAGGCTGAATTGCTTTGGAAGTTTCAGCCTATAATGTTAAACGAAATGTGTCATAATCCTATTTGTCGACCTATTCAAACCTGTACACATTTTTCAATAGGGTAAGCAGTGCCTCGATTCGACGCCCACCACCAGCGTTAATAGCTTCTGAGCGAGTGCAGGCATAGAACTACGTTGTTTAAAATCCCGCACAGCATCCAAAGGAATTACGAATTGCCCAATTTCCGCGAAGCCGAAGGACAGCAACTGTAACCCAAGAGGCACTTCAAGATGGCGGCCACCGGTCGAACCAAAGCCGCACGGAGGCGCTGGCATCAATCCCCCATGACGTCAGCGCCGCTGTGCTCCCATGCACGCGCTCTGCGCACTTTAACCATGGCGGCAGCCGTTAAGGTAACGCCTCTTATGCGTACCAGCACAATTTGTGGCGCCCTGATCTGGCAACATCGACTTTCCAAGATTCCGCTAGGCATTAAAGAGCTGGGCATGCAAGGCCGCATTTGTGCTTTCGAATGCAAGAGAATTATACTGCGCTAACCCTGCGTTTTCACTATCCCATGAGCCACTAATTCTGTAAGAACAAGCTTTGAAGTTTCCAGGGACACTGTCGGCCGTGCTCATTACACTATCGACAAAAGCCGAAAACGGCTTGTATCCTTATACGAATTCCAACTCGCCAATTTATTCGCTCCCCTTAAACATTTGCTTTCAGGCTTTAGTTACATTTCAACATGGAGTTACTGTGTGCTTTTGGTGCATTATGATGACGTTCATTTGCATGCGAATCACTAAATTCGAAGTGCTACAATGGTTTTTGGTCTCCTTGTTTAGAGATATGAAGAGGCGGTATTCATAATTGTACTGACACTTGTAAAACATTATCAACACCCAATGTCACTGCCTAAACAAAGCTCTAGAGGTGTACGATATGATTTCAGCTACTTGTGAACAAAACGAAATTGTACCGTCGCGAGGGTCGGACTGACAGTGCGGGAAGGCAATGTTATCTATTGCTAAGAAAGAAGCTGGAAACTCTACAGGCTAGCTCCCTTTAGATCCAAGCATATCACACCCCTCCCTGGCCTGCTGAACGATTGATTGTACCACCGCACTGTGATATAATATTATACAGAGTATTCAAACTTTGTCTTTGACGACTGAATATATATATATATATATATATATATATATATATATATATATATATATATATATATATATATATATATATATATATATATATATATATATATATATATATATAAACATATGAAGGAAGCCAACAGTCACCGAAGCCAAGGTGCACAGGGGAATGTTTCTATTTTTTAATTTGTAATGCCAATCAATTGGTTTAAAGAAAATTACTTATAAAGCAGCCGAAAAAAACAACCATGCCGCCGGTGGGATCCGAATCCACCTCCGAATATCGCGTCCGGTGCTTTATAAGTACTGTCCTGTACGAGAGGGGCGCGCGGATCGCAACACTGTAGATTCAAAGGGAGCATAAATGCAGTATAGGGTGACGTAGATAGTCGGATTGGGCAGATGAGATTAGAAAGTCTGGTTTATGGGGTTTTAACGTCCCAAAGCGACTCAGGCTTTGAGGGACGCCGTAGTGAAAGGCTCCGGAAATTTTGACCACCTGGGTCAAAAAGAACCTGGGGTTCTTTAACGTGCACTGACATCGCACAGCACACGGGCCTCTAGAATTTCGCCTCCATCGAAATTCGACCGCCGCGGCCGGGATCGAACCCGCGTCTTTCGGGTCAGCAGCCGAGCGCCATAACCACTGAGCCACTGGGTAGCGCTAGAAAGTCTGCTCGGACAAAGGTGATCGCGTCTGGTGAAGGACACGGCCAGTTGGGAGATCATCGGCAGACACCTTAGCTCCGTAAACAGGCTGATGATGATGATGAGAAACGGGTGGGAAAGCATCCGGGTGTCCCCCTTAAACGGTGTATAGGTCCTCAGCGTCGCAAACATAACCTTTACAGTCTCGTAAACTCCTACTCACCGCACAAACTCTCCGGCAAAATGGCCAGCCAGCAACGAGGTCACCCGTCGTGACATCAATAGGAACGCGTCACCGCAAGTCACTCCCCCCGCGTCCAGACAGACCACAGCGCGCCGTCGAAGAAAAACGGCCAATTCACCGCAAAGCCACCGCAAAGGAAGTTCCACCACAGTACGAATGCACTAAAATTACGAGCGCGACGACACGTAGCGCATAGGCTCCACACTGCAGTTGGACGGTTAAATGTCACACGCGCATTGAGGAGACTACTGTCCTGAACGTATGCGTACCAGGAAAGAACCTGTTCGAATCGACCAACTGTCCCAACTCGCCGAGGCGTCCAGAGCTGAGCGCGCACACATCCCCGCACGCAGAGACTGGAGGCGCAAGGGCTGCGGGCGACTATACGCAAAAGCGGCCGGCGCTAAAAAGGCGACACGACAATACCCCTTTTCAAAAAGGGCAAGCGCGCGCAGCGCACGCGGCAAGCTCAAAGGCCGGCAGCAGCCGCCTTCTCCGCGCCCGCGAACAGAGGCACTGAGACCGGCGGCGGACAACCGACAACTGTTCACGACGAGGGCGCCTCCGAGAATCGCGAAGGGGTGTGAATAGAGGGTGAGAGGGAGTAGCGTAGAGAGAGAGAGGGAGAACTGCTATCCTGTTTGTACACAACGCCGCAACACGCTGCCGCGCGAATGAATGCGCAGGTTCAAACGCGGCACACGCCAAATGCAGACAGCTCCATGGGGACGGCGAGGTGTACGACACGGTTGGAAGGCGCGTCGACGGAAGGTCGATTCGTCGGCGGAAAACGGTGACGTCCCGATTGGAACGAAATAAACGAGGAAAGGAGGAAGACGGACGAAGGGGAGAACGAAAGGGCCCGCGGGGCAAATTTCCGGACGACTAACTCGCCGGCCGTGCCTGAAAGAAAACTGCCGACATGCGCCCGCGAAACGATGAGTGCGAGTGCTGCAGAAATTCAGTCTTACCGACTGCCCACAAAGGCTTTTGTATTTCTATCGCGGTTTTTTTTTGTCTTTGCCCTCTAAAACTACTACCTCTCTCCCCTCCCAAGGTCGCTTGGATAAGCTGTGCTCCTAACTTACGCGGACATCCGAACAGAGTAGCGTTGCCATGAGAACAGAGTAGCGCTGCCATGAGAACAGAGTAGCGTTGCCATGAGAACAGAGTAGCGTAGCCACGCGAACAGAGTAGCGTCGCCATGAGAACAAAGTAGCGTTGCCATGAGAACAGAGTAGCGATGTCATGAGAACAGAGTAGCGTTACCATGAGAACAGAGTAACATTGCAAAGCAAACCGAGAAACGCTGATATGCGAACCGAACAACATGCAAACCGAACGTTGCCATGCGAGCCGAGTAAGCTCCCATGTGTACCGAGTAAGTTGACATGCGAACCTGATAACGTTGACATGCGAACCGGATAACGTTGTTATGTGAAACGGATAGCATTGCCATGCGTACCGAGTGACGTTGTCATGCGTATACCGAGTACACGCTCGTAAACCCATGGATCGCATTTATTGTTACTAAGAAAACCTTGAACCCGGTTCATTACGCGGGTGAGCGCTATAGCTTTGCAGCAGTCGGACGGACAAAAATGTCCGGACACGGGAAATAAAACATGCGCACGTATAACGCACTATTGCAGTAAAACTGGCGCTCTGAACAACGTATACCGCGCAGCCCCTGCATTCGGGCTAAAAATACGGCACCTCACAAGTTGTTGGCAGTGAGAGCCAGAGCTATGCGATCACAAGACGAGAGCTTCCAGACACGTGTTTCTGGCACTCGCGTCCGTGAGAAGAGCGCACACACGCTTCTCAAAAGCATCACGTTGTGCTCCTACATACAGGGTGTTTCATCTAAGACTTTACACAATTTTTAAAAATAGGCTTTTTGAGTTATAAGAGCGCTTTTTTCGGCACAGCACTGTCAGCGGTGTAGTAGATACGAATACAGGCAAGATGTGCTAACTAGCAGGCTGGTTAACTAATCGTGAATAGTTAACTTTTTAACTATTACTGTTAGGTTCCTTATTGAAAGGCGTGCAGTGGTACCCATATCAGTTTTTTAAAATTTCGAAAACGCAGTTACTCTTGGCGTTCACCTTCTTGTTTTGGCGTGCCTCAGGGGCCCTCTCTTGCCCCCCCCCCCCCGTTTCTCATTGATATAAATGACTTACTAGCTAACATATACTGTTAAATTTGTCTCTTTGCCGATTACTGTGCTATTTGCCGCGAAAACAATGATCATGATGTCCCTCTTATTCACCAGGATATTAACAAGTTTTTGGATTGGTTTAAGCCAGAATACAGCCTGCCCTCGTCGATAGCGCAACATTCCCATGTTGGTACTGGAAGGGCTAACCGAATCCGCATCCCCGCGTTTAATCTGGCTCTGCCCCCTTCCTACTTAATGAGGCCAGACTACGCGTGGATGCCTTAGAAGAGGCCTCGGCAAGCCCAAATGCGGCACCCGACGCCATATACCTCAATTGGTCCTATACACCGGCTGCAGCGGGGCTGAAAAGTCGGCATTCCTGCACGTCAGTGTACGCATTCTCTCCAGTGGCTAACCTGCACACTTGATATGTTCATAATTGAATGTCACAGGTGCGTATACGTAAGAAGATAACCGCTGGTCCTTAAGCGTAACGGAGTGGATTCCAAGAGAAGGCAAGCGTAGCAGTGGGCGGCAGAAAGCTAGGTGGGCGGACGAAGTCAAGAAGTTTGCGGGGGTACGGCGGACGCAACTGGTAAAGGAAAGGGTTAATTGGAGGGACGTGGGAGAGGCCTTTGTCTGCAGTAGTAGACGTAGTCAGGCTGATGATGATGATATGTAAGAATGCAACACTTATTTATTTCACTGTTTGTGCTCAGTCATGTTATGCACGCGAAATAAGCGCAGCACAGTTGGAAGTAACTAACCCACACAAAGAGCTAGACGCACCGCACTATACATGTGAACAGCTCACGTCCGCCCAGCATGGTAACTACTAACGTGCACCACGTAGGCTGCCCGACTATACCGGCCCAGTGAGGGACCAGTTTTACAGAGGCCCATATGGGGTGCCCATACACTGGTCCCGACGTATCACAGTACACTGAACTCCCCCAACACTGGTGACTGCCCCATAGACCCAATATGGAGCTGCCTACATGGCACCGACATGGCACTTGGCCCGACATCAGCAGACTTCAGGGGCACTGGACAGACAGGGGGAAAGGTCGTTTGCAGCAGCCTACATCTGCTGCACAGAGACTTGTCCATAAGATACATGCAGATAACAAAAACCGCCTGCTCCTTAAACCGCAGGGAACTGAAACAGAGGGATAGCGCTACCACCTCCACCTTTCTTGCGCCAGGCGCAGATAACAGTCCAGCGAGCAATAGGCGGCGGCGAGGAAGCGCTCATTGGAAGGGTTCATAATACTGATGAAAGGCCCAAGGGCTGCCGACATTGGGCCGGTGCAGGCCCGACATGGAAAACTGGCGGTGGGCAGCACATGGACTGATGCCTGTATCGGTACTAAACTGGACGGGCATAGATACCCGGTGGGCTGCCACCATTGGGCCACTGCTGGCCTTAGTTGTAAATCCACAGCCAAACACCTCGGAGGGCTGGATACCGCACCGCAGGCTGCATTCCGCGCTCTTTCGCGAGACGATGACCACGCACAGAACGGCACTCGGATCTAATCGGGGCGAAGGGTAGGCTAGAAGGAACATAAAGCAGGAGATTCAGGAGATAAGTGACCATCACACAAATATAATCAGCCCGAATTTTCATCCCCCTTTGCACTCAGGCCATAACAGTGTCCATTCCAAGGCAAAGAACACGGCCCGGCTTATACCATGCCTATCGCATCGCCTTATATAATATACTGGACACTATCTCGTTGACCGCCACAGCCTGGTCCGCCTAAGTAGCATTCTTCTGACCAACAGGTGAAAAAAACACCGAGGCTTCGCTGATTATTACGCACAGAAGACTTCACACCGCTATCATCGCTGAGATGAGTAGCGGCGAAAATGCGTTTAAAGATGTGCTATCGGCGAAAGCGCGCGTTCCACCCCGCGTGCTGCGTAGCGACCCTACCCAAGGTCGAGGCCTGCGAAGAAGTACTTGCACTGCCTCGCTGGACATATCGGGCTCCCATACGGCACGCCGGAGAAAATACGGTGATCGCTCTGCCAACAGCGCACTCGTAAATCAGCGCTTGGTACTCCGCGCACGTACCAAGACACACAGGGCGAACGACGACAGGACTTGGTCGGACACGTCGACGCCGGACGTTATCGGCGAAGCCGCCTTCGAGGTCCAGGATCAGGCGCACGGGGACGTCATTCATCACAACCGTATACACGGTATACATCCAGACGCTCATCGACGACATCGCGCCAGGGTCTCGGTAACGATAAACGGTACTTCAAAAGTTTTGATCGCTTCGTTTGGCGCCCCGCGGACATCCACCAGCTGAGGTTCACTCGCGCTATACACCACAGCTGAGCAGAGGATCCCCCAGCAGCACAAGTCGGCCCAATATTGGAAATATATTGGCAAATCCAAACATGTGGTGAGCGACGCGAAACCAGGCATTTCGGCTCTGACCGCCCCATTTGGCGTCCCGCGGACATCCACCAGCTGAGGTTCACTCGCGCTATACACCACAGCTAAGCAGAGGATCCCCCAGCAGCACAGCTAATCGGCCCAATACTGGCGCCCCGCCGCGGTGGCTCAGTGGTTAGGGCGCTCGACTACTGATCCGGAGTTCCCGGGTTCGAACCCGACCGCGGCGGCTGCGTTTTTTATGGAGGAAAAACGCTAGGGCGCCCGTGTGCTGTGCGATGTCAGTGCACGTTAAAGATCCCCAGGTGGTCGAAATTATTCCGGAGCCCTCCACTACGGACCTATTTGTTCCTTTCTTCTTTCACTCCCTCCTTTATCCCTTCCCTTACGGCGCGGTTCAGGTGTCCAACGATATATGAGACAGATACTGCACCATTTCCTTTCCACCAAAAAAAAACTATTATTATTATTATACTGGCAATATATAAGCGAAGTCCGGTCCTTTAGAGGAGAAGAGTGATACCAGGCATTTCCAATATTAGGCCAATTACCTGTGCTGCTGTGGTCCGGTCGGTTATCCGATCGCTCTTGAAGGAGCTACGTCGACCCTCAGAAGAACGATACCGTGCCATCCATGGCTCAAAATATGGGCGTGAAGGTACCACACCATGCGCTTGCAAGCGACCGACCACCCGGACACGTAGCACGCGAGATCAATGCAAGGGCGCCGAGAGTTACAAGATGTAAGCTAAAGGACAAAATGTCATCGCGGTTGCGTGGTCAAAACGCCGTTCGTTTTGACGCCCGTGAAGACGGCGCCTTTCCGCGAACAACCACCGCACGCTGGCGTGGCTTCCTTCCCGAATACAACGGCACGCAAGTGACGGTACACCCACACCGCTCGCGGCGCCGCTTCTTCTAGAGCACACATCGACAGCGTTGCGCTACACAGGTAACACAACACGCGCACCAAAACATCTCTCTCCCGTCCACCTCACGGCAGCGCATGATATAGCTAGAGTTCACGCGTGAGTCTTAGCCGGCACGACTGCGACGACTGAGCAAAAATAAAGAAAAGGGACGGCGGCGCGCCTCCACTTACCCCGGACACGTCCACGGCGACCTGGAAGCGTGCTCTGCTCTTTCGCCGAGCCATGGTGTATCGGTAGAGACGATCGCCGGGCGCCTCCCGCACCGGTTTCCTTCGCTACTGCCGGCGGGCAGCACCGACAGCTCGATCGACAGGGCGCGCCTTTCTTTATGCCTCAACAGAGGAGAGGCGGATACGACCACCGCCGCCGGTCGAGATTCGCGCCGGAGGGAGGCGAGGAGGTTGGGGGTGGGGGAGGTCGCCTCTGTACCCACGATCTTCTTCACTCTACACGCCCACTTCGTTTCCAGTGGTCCTTCCACGAACACGAGCTAAGGCAAAGCATGTTCGGCCTGTCTAACTCAACACTTCTCCTCTCTGGTCATAGCACGTTTGCCGATTCCTCTTCTTTCCGAGAGAAAGAGAAAACCAGCAAAAACTGAAGAAACCCTCTGAAGACGATGAAATCCAAGCGAAGCCGTCATGCACACAAACACGCACGGAGATGTGAAGACATAACACGAGAGAAAGTAGTCGACGAGTGCATAACGGACGGAGCCACGGCGTTGAAGAATAAGAAGACTACCTTTCCCTCCACCTCACCCGGCTTTTCAAGGGCAGACTGGCGTCTTTTTTTTTTTTTGCTTCCTCCCTTTCCTTAATTTTAAAACGGACACGCCTCTACCGCGCAAGTGTACGTGAAAGCTCGCGCCGCTCCACCACCTGATCGGCCTCCCTCGACGCATGGCGCAAATACACGACCGCCCTCCTTGGACGCGTGGCGTATATATGGCCGACCTCCCTGGACGCGTGGCGCATATATGCATGAACGGTCCTCTATCACGCATCCGCGAGCTCCCATCCAACACTGCAGCAAAACAACCTTCCCAGCAGCGCCCGATACAGTGCACAGTGCATACAAGGAGCAAGCATATCTCTTCGCAACCGTCGCAGCACCGACTTGGACGGACGCCGCACGGCAGCTCGCAGTCACCGTTATACACAAGTTCAAGGTCGTGCGTTCGCCAGCGACGAGACCAGCGGCACAGCGTGAGCGGTGAATATTTTTCGCAACCTGCAGCGGGGGAAAGCGCGGGCTTGTGTCGGCAAAACCTTGCGAAGCTCGCCATCGGCAAACACTCGCCACTCTAAGCAACGTTAGATCTGCTGATACCCGCTAAATTCAAAACGAGTCTGCGCTATTTCCCAAGGCCCTTGAATCTGCGCAGCCCTGTAGACACGCCGCGGTGGCTCAGTGGTTAGGGCGCTCGGCTACTGATCCGGAGTTCCCTGGTTCGAACCCGACCGCGGCGGCTGCGTTTTTATGGAGGAAAAACGCTAAGGCGCCCGTGTGCTGTGCGATGTCAGTGCACGTTAAAGGTCCCCAGGTGGTCGAAATTATTCCGGAGCCCTCCACTACGGCACCTCTTCCTTCCTTTCTTCTTTCATTCCCTCCTTTATCCCTTCCCTTACGGCGCGGTTCAGGTGCCCATCGATATACGTGACAGATACTGCGCCATTTCCTTTCCCCCAAAACAAATTAAATTAAGCCCTGTAGCGTACGCAGGTGTGTGGCGAGTAGGCATATATGTCCAAACCGCCAGCACGAGCGGTAGTGTAAGTACAGCTTTTTGTCAAAAATACGCATTCAAGCCGATTCGCTTCTGGCCCGTTCAGTATAGTATATGGCTCGTTTAGCGCCGCCATTTACGCCCTCAGATTCCCTTCCACCACTAGTGATATTCCAAGCGCATGTAAGCGCGAATCCCCTTAATTAGACCAAAATTCCCTCTTTCTGTCCCTTTCTGCCAGCAATTTGGGTAATCCAGCACTTTCGGAGAAAAAAAAAACTCGAAAATTTTGGTCCCGAAAATTTTACGGAAAAACCTGATAAGTTTCGCTTTACGAACAATTTTACCCCTAAAATTCCATTTAAGATAGCAGAAAATTCTCCGAATGGCTCCTGTGCAGCGCTATTATACGCTCCCCAGTATAAGGGGTCATATTTTTAAAAAGTTGGCAGTGGCTTAGCTCGGCTATGAAAGGGTATACGTAGCGAAAGCTAAGGCATAGCTTGGTTAGCCTTGGTTAATCTTGAGTGCAAGTCCAGGTTAGTCTGGTTGTCTGGCTAGTTGTTGTCACGTGGTTCTTCACGCGGTTGGTCACGTGACCAGTCACGTGGTTGGTCACGCGGTGCGGTGCGACCACGGCGAAACTGCGAGCTCGTGGCCAATGTAGCTCCCGCTACAAAAAATTTACTTAAAAAAAAACTGCCAGAAACAAGTTGGTACGGTTTGCTGAGCTGGATTGCAAGGCAAGGCAAATGTACTGTACCACCTCACATGGATCAATAATTAGACGATTAAGTAACTTAAAATAGCAATAAAATAGGAGGTCCCGACACAGCTTTCGTGCTCCGGGAGCTTCTATATATTCACTGATGTACAGTTCATATCACCGAATAAAAATCTTCAAAATAAACACCTTTTTTGCTTTAGGGGCCAAGGCAATACTGCGAAATGGTTGGCCATCAACAACGACGGTATTCTTTAAATTTTCGTGACCCGCAATGTGGTTCGAAATATCGAAAGTCAAAAACACGCATTTGAAAGCTTACTGAGTTGGCTTTCCAGCATTACATTGGCGTCCAAAATCATGTTAGCTCCTTCCACATCCTCATATACACAAATTGCGCCTGTATTTGATGGTTAAAAACTACGAGGGACTATTTTATAAATAGTCAATGCGGGAAAGCTAACTCAACGAGCTGTCAAATGCCTATTTTTGACGGATGATATTGCGAACCACATTGCCGAGTAAGTTTTATGGTTTTACGGTGTTTTAACGTCCCAAATCGACTGAGACTATGAGGGACGCCGCAGTGAAGGGCTCCGGATAATTTCGACCACCTGGGGCTCTTGAACGGGCACTCACATCGCACAGTATAGACGGACTACAAGCATTTCACCTCCATCGAAATTCGAGCACTGCGGCCGGGATCGAACCCACGTCTTTCGGGTCAGCAGCCGAGCGCCATAACCACTTATTATTATCAGCTGTGGCCGCGTGACTAACCACGTGACTCTCCCTTTGATGATGAAATAATAATAATAATAATAATTGGTTTTTGGGGAAAGGAAATGGCGCAGTATCTCTCACATATGGTTGGACACCTGAACCACGCCCTAAGGGAAGGGATAAAGGAGGAAGTGAAAGAAGAAAGGAAGAAGGAGGTGCCGTAGTGGAGGGCTCCGGAATAATTTCGACCACCTGGGGATCTTTAACGTGCACTGACATCGCACAGCACACGGGTGCCTTAGCGTTTTTCCTCCATAAAAACGCAGCCGCCGCGGTCGGGTTCGAACCCGGGAACTCCGGATCAGTAGTCGAGCGCCCTAACCACTGAGCCACCGCGGCGGGTCTGGTGAAAGGAGCCGGCGCAGCTCTCGCGGCGTTCGCACTGCAGTCCTCGCTGTGGACTGAGTGAGTCGGCCGGAGCCGTCCACGTCGTCGGGACGGCTTCGCTAAACCACGCTTAGCTGAGCTAAACAGCAACCATTTTTGAAGCGATAGCTTCACTACGCCATGCAAAACCAAGGTCACCGGGCCGAGCCGGAGCAGTCGATGCGCATGCGCCGAGCAACAGGTGCGCCGCGCGTGACGTCAGAGTTGCGTCGCGCATGCGCAGTAGCTACGGGTGCGGTACACATGCGCAGTTGGGCAACAGATGCGCGCCACTGCTCGGCCACTTTATAAACAGAGGGTGCGAAGCGCCCGTTCTTCAGATGACCGATGAGTGAAGACGCAGAAAGTCCGTGTGTATACTGCGACTGACATCAACGGCACCTGCGGGAAGCCACGTCGAAGGATCCCGAAGTTGTGGCATGGTATAAGGCGAGCCGACAACAAGCCCAAGAAGCCAGGAATGCCAAGTGCGCAGCCGAGACGCCGAAACAACGAGAGGAACGGCTCGCCAAACGACGCTGTCAAGAAGCGGAGAAAAGACAGCGACAAGCCCCTAGCGAAGCCACGTCTTCGGGTCAGCTGTCGCGTACGCGCACTATGTTTAAACGGAGCTAAACCATCGGCAATTTTTTTTTAATAACAATTTGTAAACGTTAAAAATGAATCACCCTGTATACGCCGCTCAGAAGCAATGCCGGTGGGCCGCATATATCTAAGACAAGGGCTGCAGCTGCTCTTATTTCTCTATCCTTTTTTTCGGCCGCCTTGTCCCTTCCCTGAATTCGCGATTAATCATCATCATAATGTATCGTGGTGGTGGCCACGCCGAGAACACACGATGAAACCAACGCATACACGTGGCACCGAAACGAACTCCTTGGTGGGCTGACTTGCTCGCGCAAAGAATTAAGCAACTAGGCGCAACACGCGTGCTCGGCGGTCGTCCAAGAACACCACTACTCTCGGCCGCGCTCAATTTAAAGAAAGCTGATGATGGACTTTCGACGTAAGACGCCGCAATCGCCTACTACAATCTGGAATAACGCGTACAAGCAGTTGCGCGCGATTGCAATCATTCCAGTTATATCCTGTGGCACCTCGCGCCACAAACAAAGTGATGAAGACACAAGCCAGAGGCTCAGCACGTGTCTTTAATCTTTAAAACCGGCCACAGACTCCTTGTGGCAGCTTTGGTAGCACAAGAAATTGCGATATGTAGCAGCAATTTCGCGTTTTCTAGCAGAAAAAGTGGCGCTTTTTAGCATTAAAATATTGCGTTTCGTAGAGTAACTTCAACTCTTCCAGCCGTGCCGGCAAGTTTATATAACAACAGTGATCACACAGCAAAACAAAAAATCAAGAGCTCTAAACCCAAATGTTATTAAAGCACTGCTTTAAAAAATGAAATAAGCAAAAGGAAAAGCCGGTGTCGGCGTGACCGAAAAGTTAGAAGTAGATTGCAAGAGGCTCCCCATAGATTGCGCTAGCCAAACCAGGGGCGCCTCGGAACGGGCTTTATATATATATGTCGCGTGCTCTTTCACATAATGATTGGGACTGTGAAAGGGGAAACAGCTTGCGTGTCTGGCAAGAGGAACCGCTGTCGCGTCACACCTTCGGGGTGTGACATGACAGTGTCACTTAGGCCTAAGTGAGGCAGGTACACTTAAGCGGACACTTAGGCGGTGTACCTGTGGTGTAAAATGGGGTAAAATGGGGGTACACTTCGCCTAAGTGTACCCCCATTTTTTTTCGTGAATATAGCTTAGACGTAATGCCACCGGCAGACTGATATCAGAGGCCGTTATCAAAGTGCCTCAAAGAGGTGCACTGCTCACCAAACGCAACGAAACAGCTCGCGATATGGACGATAAGCGGTAGCTCGGGTAGACAACGAGAGCGACACCATCCCAAGCAGCAGAGGTAAACGTATTGGCTAAGGCCGGTCCTACAAATGACTAGAATAAAACCATCCATTTTCAATATTGGGCCGATTGCCTATATTGCTTGGGATCCGCATTCGGCCCTGCATTTGAGCGGCCATCAACTGATTTCGACAGCGATGTCTTCTCAGCATATTAACAACGCTTGATTAATCTGAGCCTTCAGCTTTGGCAGCTATGGTTAAATCCCGCATGAAAATATTAGTGACACTTTTAAATCATTTGCAAGGTTCGTGGTCATATCTGAAGGTGCTTGGAGTATGCTTTTACAAGAGCATCAGACAGCTCCAGTTTCATAAACTTCCAGGAAATTTCTCAAATGGTGCTCCGCTTTTTTGCTTATGTGTGGCATGAATGTATTGCTTCTGCTGACAGTTCCGTCGACGCACTGGGGCAAGTGCACGCAACCGAAGATGCGAAAACGAAACTATGCCAAGAGACAAAGCGTGCAGGCAGCGCTCAACAAGATGTATAGACGTGGGCAAAATTAAGAGACCCCCCCACTCGTGTTCCGAAGCTAGTAGCTCTGCATCGTGGCGCCACTTGACGAAGCCTTCCTGCTGTCGAGACCAGCCCTGTGCATGGAGGAAAAAAAATCTAGGGAACGAGCGTCCAGCGATAAACATGAAGCGTAGACATAAAAAATAAAAAGGAGAGAGTCACTCCCCCATGTGGTCACACCACATGACAGTGTGCAGTGATGTCTATTCCCGCTGCACGTGCGCATGCAATGACTAACGAGGGAAACCAACTGTAGACCAATCTCCTTGCTGTACACGCCCGCGCCATAGGGCGCACAGACACGCGCACTAAAACATACCGACACCGAGACTTTGAGGACCGACTCTGAGAAAGAAAAACCGAGGCAGGGAATGACTTCGTGAGCGCTTGGCTTGTGAAGGCTGACCGCGTGACGTCACGCTCTCTCCAGAGTTATTTTTCTCGTCCAAGGCCCAGGGTACCGATCTCAACAGCAGGAGGCCTTTGTCAGGTGGCTCCCATGTAGAGAAGCAAGCTTGCCAACATGAGCGGGGGAAGGGGGATCTCTTCTGCCCACTACTGTACATGCAACTATGTGGGCTGGCTCCGAGGCTGTTGCCTTCCGTCTTCCACTTTTTCTTGTCCTGAAAACGCGGAATGATGGCGGCGTCGGGACGCTCTCCACTCGACAAATATTTATTAGGATACAAATTTTTTTAAAAATTTGGCAAAGACCCATAAGAGTGGTTACGTGCGGGAATGCGAAAGCATTACAAACGCTGTCGTGGTTCTTTGACGTTTGCGTATTTGAGCGGATGACCACGTTTCACTCCAGGTGGTGCCCATGTTGAAGCT
This sequence comes from Amblyomma americanum, assembly GCF_052857255.1. Taxonomy (NCBI): domain Eukaryota; kingdom Metazoa; phylum Arthropoda; class Arachnida; order Ixodida; family Ixodidae; genus Amblyomma; species Amblyomma americanum. Next base: position 135,630,573 of record NC_135505.1, on the reverse strand, counting down.
GTAGATTTTGATGGTCCACTGTTCATTGCACGAGCACACACAAGACAGGCCGCAATGAAATCCAGCGATGACGTATGACACCATTCACAAAACACGCCCACGTATGACACCACCCAGAACACTGTAAGACGAATGGTTGCATCACAATTTTGATGTAAAAGTCCAGAAGGCAAAATTTGAAGGTGCATATGTCGGTGTGAATCCCTGTTGCAAGCTGGCCTCAAGCTTGACTTGGACATGTAAGTTATATGCAACGAGAAATTGGACGACACCACCCGGAACGCCACATGACAAACGGTTGCGTAACAATTTTGGTGTGCAATGGCGGGAAAACTGCCGCCCCACGGAGGTCAGCCAGGTGCGGGCATATATGGATGAATGACATGTACAGAATTGTCTGAAGTGGCAGCTCTCAGCTTGCTGTGCGTGTCATACGGACGCTTGATGACGGCACCCTATTTTTTTGAAATCGCTGGGTTTTCTGTAGCATCTGCAAGTGCGTATACACACACACACATACTGCTAGCTTTTCTCTTAATGGGACTAGTAATGCTTTCACATTAATAAACAGCAGTTAATAACAATGAGCCATGGTTCGTGGTAACCCGTATTTTCTGCTGAACAATCACAACAATAATTGAAATCAGCTTTATGATGCTTGTATTAAAAAAAACCACAGGCATGGTATGGAAATTCCTGAGCTTATAGGTTAATCTGCTGCTTACTTTTTGTCAGGAAGGATTCAGTGTGGCGGTCACTGCAGACTTAAGTTGTATTCACTTACAAATTCTTTTATATCAGCGAATGACTTCAATAAATTTTGAAGCAAGAAAAGAAGAAGTGGTCAAGACCCTTTTCCCAAGAATCTCACCCAGAAGAGCCGACCACCAAGCCGGGGGAATACGTGTACCCATTAAAAACCGGTGGGTACCCGGCGTCACTGGGGATCGAACCCAGCACCTCCCGAATGTGAGGCGGATGCTCTACCACAAGTAAAAAAGGACCACAAATGGGCTTCTACCACACGAGGCAGATTTAAGGTTGTTGACACTAGTTCAGTGTAAAGCTCGTATGGAATTTAGCAAAGCATTTCTTCGAGGTTCGCCTTGAGAAAACCCACCCTGAAGCCCGAATCCACGCTTCTGGTCCAACACTAACCAAGCCAAATGCAAGGTGTCAAGTTCCCAGCATTCCTGTGGTGGATGAATTGCCGCATTGCTACTTTTCCCCCTAGGTAAGTGCATGAACAGCTATGACAGTGGCCACAACTGTAAGCCAACCAACAGCACAGCTGCAAGTTGCGTGTTTCCAAAGCCGTTTATCATCACCTGCTCCTCACCATGGCCGACATGAAGTCACGTCCCTGGCTTGGCTGCGGCGATAGCCTAGTGCGCTCCAGCACTGGCCAGCAAAGCCAATTCGTTCGCGTCGCTGCGGGTTCCACTCACAGTTGCGGCAATATTTATATGATATTTATTTTTACTTATATATTTTTCTTGGCACAAACCAACAAATATCGCAAGAAACTTTGCATAAACTGACAAACAAAGCAAAATCCTGCCCGGGTTTTGCCCATCGCAACAGTGCTTTCACATTAGTAGCCGCTACTCGGAGTGGACCAAAGTGTCAGTACGAATTAACCAGCTATTCAAATTGAGTAACTTTGAATCAACGGGACTAAGTTGTGCGTTGAAACTTTTCAATGACCGCTACATCATGTAATGTGCATGTGACATTAGGTTTAGCTATTCTGTCCACGACATGCTTAAACAAAAATTTGAGACTGCATTCGTAATCCCAATGACAAGTGAATGCGAATGCGTGCGGGGATCTCTCATGCCATCTCTTAACACTATGATGTACTTCACGCACTAATAGTTCTGGCGACCACCGCATGCTGGCACCACTATAACACATCAAGCAGAGTCACTGGATAAGTTTCCTAGGTACTGGGCTCCTCTTCTCCGCACCACTACTACTGGAAGAAATTTTGGGGACGCTTAAGTAAACCTTAAGTGTGTAATGCGATAGTGCTGCAAACTATGTGGTATAAGGTGGTCATGGTTTATGGGGTCCCAAAGTGACTCGGGCTATGAGGGTTGCCATAAGGTGGTCACATAAAGCCCCCGAACTATCGCACTGAGCGAACGTTCCTCAGTGGCCGAGGGTTAGTGCGCCCGGCTCATGACCCAAAGGGCAGTGGTTCGAGTCACGGCTCGACCACGTTTCTTTTCAGTGCAAGTGCTTTTCTTTCTTCACAAGCACTACGCAATGATGGCGGAATGACGTCACGACCATGTAGACTAACGAGCAATTGTGCACTGACATCATCAACGTTGCGCTTTGTGATCGTGGTGAGGTGTTTGACTTACCGAAGCCAGGTCATTTGGCTGTGATGTCACGACTCTGATGACCAATTGCGAAATTTTTTGTTCCCCCTGGGGTCCTTGCCAAACGTCCGCTTTAATGCTATCGTGATAAAATATCGATACGTGTCCTACTTGACAAGTCACATAGAAAGCGAGGCAAAGCAGCAAGAAATGAGCGTGTTTAACCACCAATTTTCAGCATTATTAGCAACTAAATTTTGTTTCTGCCATGACACCTCAGGGTACACAATTCTCATAAGAACGTTCCTATGTCAACAATCGCAGGATTCATGAACAATACGGTGAAGTAAAACCTCATTATTTCTACCCGTTATTTTTATAATTCGGATCATTCAAAATGTCGGCATAGTCCCGACCAACACCCATGTGGCATGTCTATTGCAATATGCGCTTGTAAGTTCGGATGCAGCTAGGCTCACACCAGTTAATTCGGACTGGCTCAGTGAAGGGTCATGTCGAGATGTGACCGGAACAGCAAACGATTGCCCAAATAGCCCGGCCCAAGCCTCAACTGCATGGCACAATATTACCATGAACCTGTGGTATGAACGACCGGAGGGCACAGTCACTGAAAAATGGTCCGGCTGCATCGTTTCGGGTTCTCTTTTCAGAGCTTCGCGTCGTACCGCAGTGATGCCAGCTACGTTCCATATGGAAGATGATTCGCATGTCACTGGATTTTTTTTTTTTTGAACCATCACTCCGTTTCAGCACCAACATGTGTTTCCCCGATTTCTATCGCAGTGGTTCTTCCTGTGTGCTGAAACTGCGCACCAGACTCGTGCTGTTTGCAGTTTGTGCGGGACAACCTCTTCTCATGCAACGGTGACACTTGTGAGGAGGCTCCCCTGCTAGAGTGTCGTGAAGGAAAGAGGCCGGCCTTTACATTTTTAGAACACCTCTGCGCTAGCATCCCAAACAGTGTGTATGCAGTAAAATATCTGACAGAATTGCAAAAAATCGGCGGTGGCACAGTTTCCATCTTAAAAGCAGACCGCTACCGCAGAGATTTTAAACCAAATAAATTTACTGAGACGCAGACGGTTCATGGCAGTCTTCTGAGGATAATTTTTTAATTCGGACCTTCGGGTAGTTCGAACATTTTTTTCAGTCTCTTGAAGTCCAAATCAAAAGTATCACTTAATTGCAGGGCTATTCAGTACTGTGTGCTTCAGTGCCAACAAGCAGCTGAAAACACCGTTGTACCCCAAGCATACCATACAAACACCTGTAAGGGCTGCACCCTGCTTTCCAGAAGGAATTTAAAAAAAAAAATATCCCTGTGAGAGCCGCACCCAACCTTTCCATGACCTACACGAGAATAGCCTTCGAAACGCACGTGCCATGGCTTCTGCGATCTGTTCCGGCTACGAGTAACGGTGCACTTGATCGCGGAGGCGACGCGTACGCACAGGAGCTTCCAGGTACCGCCTACGGATGGCGCCAGAGGCTGCGGCTCATCACCATCATCAACTTTTTCCTCCACCACAAGCCCCCGCTATCCATATTGGCATTAGTATCACCAGCTCCAGCTTTTTGTGGCTGTCAAAGGCACGGGAGATGTGGTAGCGTGTTAATTCACCATAGTTAGGCTTCCGCGTGCCGCCGCCGAGCGTTGCAATTTTAGCATGAGGGGCAAGCACCTTAATAGCTACATGCCTGGGAGTTTGCTGTCTAACACGGCAAGCATGCGGCGGGAGGGAAATTCGACATGGCTGAGAAGGGCATCCGACGATGGTGCAACCAAAAGGATGCATTGAGGAACACAAGCTGTAAAAAGCGCGCTTTCCGAGGCAAGCCGTGCAAGTTTCCCAAACTGGAAGAAGAGCTGCCGTGCTAAGTGATGGAAGCGCGGTACAACGGCTACGCGTTGACAGTGGGCATGCTACGCGACTTCTTGTGGGATGAGCGCGCACCAGAGCACAGCACTAGCTCGGAGTCGGAGTACTGTGCGAGTTACGATTGAACGTAGAATAAATGCCGCTCATTCCCTGATTGGTGTATTTTTACTTATTTTTTTTTGACCATCGCGTGTGTGGGCCGCACCCCGAAAATTGGCCCTCAAATCTGGAAAAAAAAGTGGCCCTTACATGTGTTTATACGGTATGTAATCAGCGACTCCATTTCTAAATCTACAATCAGAGCTCGTCGCTATTCCATTGCACAGCTTAGAAAAGAATTCCCTCCCCAAAGGCGACACCTAGAAAGCTGGCAAGGGCAGTTTGCTTCCAGAAGTGCACAAATGTTTCAATGCGAAAATGTTTCAGTGGCAGATTTAAAGCGACTAAGTAGCATATCAGGTGAAGCAACTAACGAAGCACTGTTGGACTGCACCTGGAAGTAAAGGAAGCGCTAAAAACTGATACATACCCTCGGTCGCGGGGTTCCCATTGAGCCATCCGGTTGGTCCAAGTCCATGGCCACACTGCGTCCGACCTCTGCATGAAAAACAGAAAGAGAGAGAAAAAGAAAGAAAAGTTGAACACTAACATTATAGCAAGAAAACTGGGCGAATATTCAGCTGTACTGTTAAGTATAGGCTTACAAGAACCCAAATATGTCAAAGGACCGAAAAAGAGTATTACATACAATTGGCAGAATTTTACTCAAAGAAAGTGTAATCATTTTTCACAAACAGATACTACAGCGGATAAGGGATGTTAAAACTCAGAGCAAACCAAACAACTGAATATATGCTTTTTTTTTTTCCCGTCATAGCTTTGTAACATTGGTCCATATGGCTAACACCGTGAGAATGTGGTACATGAAAGCACAGCACTCCTTGTTAACATCAAAGCAACGAAAAAAAAATCATGCGGCTAGAGTACAATACGGAGCATGTAGCTATAGAGCTTAAAGTTATGTCTAATTAAGGGGGAGCCTGGTCTTGAATACAATGCTTTATTAATGTAGTCATAATTATGAAATCTTTAGGAAACATGTATTTTTGCACATTCTAAATATTTGTGATTCTAAATATGTCATTTAATTTTATGCAAAAAAACTATTTCTTGGACACTTATGCAACTTTTATGCAAGCATTTTGCAAAGAGCTTTGAAAAAAATTTGCTGCGGGAAACTCGCTGACGTGTATGCCATTGGGTTCTCTTGATACCAAGGAATGCAATAAGGGTAAAATTATCATCCTGGCTATCATAGAACTTGAGTTACAGGGTATTGAAGCTGCCACTTCAGAAACAGGAATACACACTTTTCTTCGCATTTCTGAAGTGACAACTTCAAAACCCTGTAACTTAAGTTCTATGATAGGTAGCAGACAATTTTACACTTCATGCATTCCTTGGTATCAAGAGAACCCAATGGCATACATATCAGCAAGTTTCCCACAGCAGATTTTTTTTTCAAAGCTCTTCACAAAATACATGCATAAAAATTACATAAGTGCTCAAGGAATTGTTTTCCATGAAATTAAAAGACCTTTTGTAGAATCAACACATAAAAATGCAAGTTCCCTGAAGATATCTTAACTGGGGCTCCATTAATAAATTTTTTTTTTTTCAAGACCAGGCTCCCCACTGAAGAGAATTTCGCATTTAATGAGATATCTGGCGATGCCTTGATGTCACGACTGTACCAGTTTTTTTATGTGTAACTTCAAATGCAACACAAACTAGGAAAAGCAGTCTGTACAATTTGTCTATCTACTTTGGCTGCTTACTAAATGAAACGGAACACAATTTTAAACATTGATTACAATGCTGACGATATCCCTAGCAAAGAGCGATGAAACTGATTTTATATATATATATATATATATATATATCTTATGTCCTACCCATATCATGTGGTAGTTTTTCTTCTGTTTTCTAACCAGTTATCTTTAAGTGATAACAAAATCACTCACAATCTCGATTCATCAACCCCACAAATTACAAAAAAAAAATCCCCAATGCTCTTTGGTCCAGGAGCTGTTTTCTGAGCAAGACAACAGTCTCTGTGCAAGCACACAGGACCAACAAGCATGGCAGTGAATATGGCAAAAAAGAATGAACCTTGAGAGAGGTGTTTCAAAATTAATGCCCATAAATACATGACATTAGTTGAAAATATCAGTTATAGACTTACTGCACAGTTTGGCACTTGTCAAAACGATAAATTCAGGGCAGCAGCTTATTTAAAATCACAGGGATAAGTAAATTGTACAAAATCAAAGAAAAATGTACATCGGTACTTCCCTTGCCGAGAACCTATTTCAAGAAAAGGAGCGAGAATTAAATTACGAGACACATTCCAAAGCAACATCAAAGCTGCAAGACATGCCATGCTCAGGGGTCTCCAGTCAATTTCGGCCGCCAGGTGCTCTCAAATGTACATTTAGGTCCCAGTACACAGCTGCTACTGGAATTCACCTTTACTGAAATGTAGCCATGGTAACTAGCAATCAAGTACCTAAACATGTGGTCAGTACCAAAATGCCAGAGGCAATGAGCCACCGCAACTAATAAAGCCAAAACACTTTATCCCTGAAGAAAGCTTTTATGCTACCATTTTGAGGAAGATGGTGGTACCACATTCAATGAACTTAGTGCCCTCCTTTAATAAAACGTTGCGGAACTTAAGAGTGCTTGCGAGACATGTACGATGCTAACATCAATTTCATGTCAGAGACGAACCAAGCCATATAAGCAGAATTAGCACAACGAAGACTAGAAAAATGATCTCTGCAGAAATAGAGATATGCCATGCCATCATTACCGATGTACCATTACCAATGTACTGCGCAACATCCTATACGTAATGATCAACGAACAGAACTGCAATGAATTAACTTTACAGAAGCAAGAAGAAAACAATTTTTCATCACCACACGATGACCTAGCCATAAAGACCCTACATGCTGAATTACCCTGAACTTTCGTCCACTGCAGTTTACTAAGAAAGACAAATTAGTGGATGAAATTTCACTGAGTGGTTTTCCCTCCAAACTTCTACACACCTGCTGCTTTACCTTGGTGACTTATATTAACTTCACGTCACATTATCCAAATCACACGCAAGCCACTTCGCAGCTCTTGGGATGCGGAAAACCCCACAAACAACACCAAAAAGTTTTCCATACTCTACAGAAGAAAGACAAAATAACAAATTCCATTTTCGCACCAAGTCCACAACTGAAGACTCACCAAGGAGGCATTTCCTGAAGGCTGCCTTTCGAGTCTGCCCGTTGGGATCCCTCCGCTGGGCGTCGAAGTCCTCGAAGGTCAGCGTTGGCACCTACGAGAGTAGACAACCAGGTATGAAACCCAGTACACATGTCCTACTGGAATTCATGCCCAAGTAGGATTATATATCTGCCGACAACTATCAGATCACATTCAAGTAGACTGCGATTCTTGTGGCCATCGCAACCATCACTCGACAGAAATGACACAATGAACTGCCAGCGTGTTGTACTAGTATGAAAAAAAAACCATGGATGCACCCACTGTGCAAGAGAAATTTTCTGACAAAGCTCCATGCAATGTGCACGAATGTCAAAGTGTGCTAGGCACTTGGAAATTTCCTTTTGTCCCGATCAGTTTGTGGCAAAAATGCACTGAGCCATCATAAAGTGAAACTATGTATTAAAGGAATTTATTCCGTGCCTTTTTGTCACTGATTTAATAATTTGTCGCTCGGAAAATATGGACATGTTTTTCTCGCTCCCCAGAGGTCCAAAAACAACAAGATTTTGCTGCAGCCATCAAGTGTTTGACACTGAGAAGAATCAGTTATTCCATTGTATTTCACGAACACAGTAATGCATGCTTACCTTTGGTTTGGCACTGCTGGTGTCAGCTGCAGACCTCCTGTCAGCAAAACGAAACGAAAAACGAATGAGAGCTTGTTTCAGCTACACATCTCAGCAATGCGTGGATTCCCATTCAAATGGGAATGCACATGTAGAGAGCACCCAGGTTATCTCGACACGATAATCACTGCTGCACCACCTACGGCCGAAAACTTGGCCTAACATATTTGAGGACAATTACATAGAAATAACAATTCATAAATAGAGAACCACCAACAAAGTGTTCAGCTTTATGAACGTTCACAAAACTGGGTGCTGATGAAAGAAGGTGTGACTGTGAACAAGTTGCCAGAACAAGTAAATGGATTTGATGATGCGGCAACAAATGATATGTGCTGTTTCAGCAACCTCTGAAATGTACCATAGACACACGCAAATAAAAAACACTACTCTTTTCATATACAGTGAATTCAGTGAAACAATTTACTTCATAGGGATTAACCAACTGCATTGCCTATCTATGTGTCTTCAGTGTTCAGTGAACAGCTGAACAGACCACAGCCCATTTCATATATCCTTTAGTCAGGACTAATGGTGAAGCGACTGGACTCCATCGCCATATAGTGTTTAGTCTAGTGATGCCTGTTCACTCTTTTCTACTGTTAAATGCTCATCCTCTGCATATGTACCATTATGTTCTCTGCAAAAGGAATTCAGTGCAAGTGCCCTTTTGTACCCTGTCAAGCTGCTAAGTCTGGGCACCCAATTCAACAGACTAATGAGCCTAAAAAAAAAAGACAATACGATAAATGAACTGGAGTTTTGTGCATCTATGACAAACATTAGGATGCACGTACATTTACACATGCGAAACAGAGTAGAGAAAAACATCACACAGTAGAGATACAGGCACTTCTATACCCACTGTTCGTTTTCTTGAACAAGATGCATCAAGATTCACACCGGGCATAACAGTTTTTTAGTTTCTCTTCTTCCTTTTCCCCCTGTGCTATTCTGATGCATTACGGTGACAGAGACAGACTTGCTGAAACTGTTCAAATTACCACAGCCATAAAGTACCCTCAGGACGCTGGACTCACAGGGTCTGAAAACCAACCTAGCCTAGATGTATCATAAGATTATGATGGAAATTAAAAGATCGTTCCCCATATTACAAGGATTAAGCACTGTGCTATAAAAGAAACGAGGTCCTATTATGTTAATTTGGCCCTGATAATTGCATAAAACAAGCTGGAGCAACATGTTGCGGTGAAACTGTGCCATTATCTGTATATCCCCCCTCCCCTCCCACCCCACATGACCACATTTCAGTAAAATACTACTTATATGCACTTATACTACTTACATACATTGTGTTTTTTTTCTTTCGGAGATATTCGTCATATTTTATTAAAGTCTGCACTCTCTCCAGTGTGCCCTTCAATAAAATGCAATGCTCCCTTTGAATCATCGGTGAAGCGTTTTGAGGTTTCGTTAACAGATGGAGCCATATAGTTCTGCATTTCTTGGTTGAAGCGGTAACCAGTCGACTAAAACTGTTGTCGACAATGCGTCCACCACTGTGCGTTAAGAGTTTTTGATGCAGCAACTGAAATGGATGCTACAATACACTAAAACTGTCTATTTACTGTACGGCAGCCGGCACTGTATTAGTTCTTGGTTGATCATTTTTGCTGATGTGGAATCGCCATCCCATTTGCTCATCAAGGTTCCCATCTAGAATTTGTACAAAAAAAAGTGGACCCACCAAGCTTTCTGTTGTGCCCCCCAAGAAATCTGGTCCTTAAAATTCAATTGTCAGTCCCTATAAGAACAGGTTCTTTTTGCCAGCCAAATGCGTTTTTCCTTGCTTTCAAGCTTGAGTAGACAACAAGTAATTTCCAATATACACTCTTCCCAACAGACAACACGCGATTCCTCTGCTCAAAAGTGTTTTTGTCATCTCTATACAATGCATCGCGGGGCTGTAATGAACTTGAAAATACTAAATACACTACCTTGCCGTTCAAAGCTTACCATTGTAAAATGACATTGCTGCTTGTCACACTGTACCTGCACTTTCCAGAGAGTACTGAGTTTGCATAAGAAAAAGATTGATAATGGCAAATACTAATGCCAATTTGTTTCTCTTTTCTAGCCAAAGCACAATGTTCACTACTGCAAACCCGAATGTAGCACGACCACATCTGCAACATGGAGGTCGCTTTTGCTGGCACGAAACAATAAGAATGATTCTATTACTCAATAATATTGGTTCAATTATTATTCAAGAGGTGACTTTTCACTTGTGTTACCAGTAGAAAAGGCCCTGTCATATCCACGTAAATAAAATAATTTTACATGCATCGCTGAACATTTTGCCTAGAAAAAATTGAAATAAAACTGAACTTGAAATGGAAGCCACAGTCAACACACCTCTCCCCTGACGCTCCTCGACCTTCATCAGGGGTCTTGTTCCCTCCTTGAATGGCACACACAAAGCTGTTGCTACGATGGCGCGGAAAAGGCGGAGACAGATCACCAGGCAGAGATGAAGTCGTCCGCGCGGTGGCCTCGACGGGAATCTCTGGCACAACACTGGCGTCGTCGCGCACCATGTCAACACTAACAGTGTCGAGCTCGTCGTCTGTCTGACAGTCGCGCGATCTCATCGTTGTTGTCATCGGTTCCGTCTGGGTTGACCTCCCGATGGAAGTGTCGCGTGCCGGCAGCGCGGGACACGACAGCGTGCTAGAGAGGCGGCCAGCATGCCGACCACGACAACGGCCGACACACCTGGGTGTAAAAGTCGGGCCAACATTTAATGTTTGTCACTGACCCACTGTGGTAAGGCGGCAGAGGGTCTAATAGTATGATCGCTCCGATGGAAGGACCCCAGTAAACATAGTCACATTGGGCGGCATTGAAAGATCTCCCAAGGCATTGTGTCGAAGTGTGCCAGACCTTTGTATCACATAGAAGGGGCAACAAATATGAAAAAAATTTGTCGGTTGCTCTCACAACGAATCCTGATTTTCAATAGACACTATCCCTATCTTCAACAGACACTACCCCGGTCTTCAGCAGCCACTACCCCGGTCTTCAACAGACACTTTCCTTATCTTCAACATACCTTATCCCCAGCTTCAACAACCACTATCCCTATTTTTAGCAAACAGTATCCCGATCCACAGCACACACTATCCTGATCTACAACATACAATCCCAATCTACCGCAGACCTATCACAATCTAAAACACACACTATTTGAGTCTCTATACAATAACATGCTTGTAAAAGGCCAGCTCACCCGCATGCTTGGCAGCCAGATGACCTCCTTGGCTTGCGATGTGCCTCTAAGGTGTCGTAATGGCGGTCATCAGGGTGGACCCCTGCGAGAGAAATTAACATGACGGCTCTCGCTGAATGCTTTAACTAAGCTCCAGCCTAGTTTGACCAGCAGTTTTTTTGGCCTTGGGGGAATCCCAACAGCTTTCAAATGGTGCTGAGTGGCCCCATGTCTTCGTTTGCGTTCCTTCCTGCTTGACATGTATGCAAAAGAGAACATAGAAATGCCTGACCCCTGAAAAAAAAAAAAAATGCTCAAAGCGAATAATGACTACAGGTACTACATATTAAATCGGAATGCTATCACACTATAGAACTGCTATGGTCAGTTCCAAAACATCCCGAAATAAAGTGGGCAAAGGTATGGTGGAGATTCAGGTATACATGAATTTAAGGGCCCGCGGGAAAGCTGGAACTCCAAGGTGCCCAGGGATTCCACCACAAAAACCCAATTTAAGGACCACTGCTCCATACTGAATGTTCAAGTGATGGTACCTCGATCCAAACAAATGCTAGTTTCAATGAAGCAAATTTACGCCTTAGCTCACTAACTATGAACTAGGCTTAGAGCACAGGTTCTTTTAGATTCAGGACACACCAATGGCTAAAATTATGTGCTGAAGAGCCAGCATGTCGAGTTCCACCCCTTCTTAACTAAGGTACACCAAAAAAAAATCACGGCGGCCGCGCACGCCACTAAAAAATGGCCAAATCTGATTAAAATTGAGTGGCAGTATATAGGAACAGTCTGCTATAAAGCAACGACAGTCTAGTTAATCCCAAAATAAAGTGCCTAAAAGAAAGGTATGAATGGATTCAGGTTCATGGGGATACCAAAAAATAGTCCAAAGAACCCAAGGCTTCCACAGAACTCAGTTTGAGAACACTAGACTTAGAGGGCTGGAAAAAGATGCATTAGAAGGGCAGCGCTCATCTTGTTGCAGAGAGTTCTCACCCCTGAAACAAGTGTACCAGAAATCTCCATCGGGCCTGCTCAGGCATTGGCGGGTGTCATGGGTTATTTTCTGCCTCTACAAAACACGAGCCCACCAATTGCAGAAATGTTGTTGCCCTATAACCGCTATTCGTCAACTTAATATGCCACTACTGCTAAAATTAGGTATTGTAAAGTCTAAAGTGCCAATTGAAACTGTTGAATTAACCTTTTCCATGTTGTGTGCTCCCGACTCCAATGGCAGTTTCATTGTATCATTGAAGAAAACGTGCTGGGAGGAACGGAGACAAATTTTCAAAAACTTCAAGCAATACTGTTACTGGCTGCAGAAGAAATACAAAGTAAGAATCCGGAATGCAAACGTGACAGAGAAGCCAGAAAGCTCCCTGAAGTTTTTGCGCAGTTTCTTTAGTATCCTTTTCCAGTTGAAAGACTAGCAAGCATCTGGCACCCAGCTTTCTCAGCTAGGACAGAACGGGAGCATGTGTAATTTTTCAAGGTGCCGTGTACAGTACTCACGGATTGAAATAGGACATTCGGAGCGCGTGGCCGTCGCTTCATGGAGCGCCGCCCGTAGACGCTCATGGAACCAAGGTGGTGCATTGTGGTATGGCGTGAGAGGGAGAACATCTACAAAGCAGAATTGTTCCTTCCAGTAGCCAATCAGCCGGCCTGTGGTTTACCACATGCCTGCGTGGCACTGCAAGGCTAGCGCTCCGAATGTCCTATTTCAATCCGTGAGTACTGTACATCCCCGTCAGACTTTGTGAACTTAAACAATTACCGCTTCTAACGAGTCAAACCACTAGCAGGTCTCAAACTTGCTGCATATATATATATATATATATCAACCAATCCTGCGCAAACAAAGAAGAGCCACATCGCTGTTGATGTGCACCTCAACTTGCCTTCTTCTGAGTATCCGCGGTGTGGAACAAGGGCCTTGCGGTCAATGGTCGCACACTCTGACACCGGCTGGACAAGTGTCCTCGACCCACGGCTCTGCTGCATAAACAAGTGCAAAAAGGCAGGCTGTTTGCACAAAAAGCTGCGTTACACAACAAAAAGAAAGCTATACTACAACACTGTTGCAACACGCCGTAACAATGAATATATTATGACATGCTGCAATGCATACCTGTTCAAGCATGTCGTTTTGCACATGGTCAATGCCTTTTCAATATCTTTTCGACTTCTTGTGGACCAATGTCTTGGAATCAATAAGGAGCCTAAAGAAACTGCTGCCTTTTAATTGGCAGATGCACAAGCATACGCATTAGCATACACATTAGCAAATGCTAAAGTGGCTCCAAAAGTGCTCAGTGTAGAGTTGTCTGGCCTGTCATCTTTTTACTGAGGTAGTAAAGAGCTGTTAGCTATGCTTTTTAACAACAGGTGTGCATGTCACCTGGTTGCGATAACAGATCGAGGTTCTACAAACCATGGCTGCTAGCAGAGGCCAGGAGGTTGACTACAGACAGTAGCCCGATGCCATAATACTCAAAGGGTGGTGGGGAGACCTAGGGGCACCTACCGCACTTCGTTCTGGAGATGTATTCAACTGTGGGCAATGCCATTCACTTCTGTGCTAGCAAAGCATTGGAATTTAATTCCCCAGGAGCAGATGTTCCCAAATTGGATTCCTTGGAGTGCTTTTTGGGCTCCACACGCACTCAAACATATGCGTCACCTCTCACCTTTCCCGTTATCTTGGACATCTTCTGCACATGTGTTATGTTACACGTCACATTCCAATACATCTTGCGTTACGCTATGTTTGCTTACTTGTCACATCATATGGTACATTTCTGCAGACATATGACATTTCTCAGCACTCCTCGAAAGCCAGTCGGGTCCCCTCGAGGTAAAAAAAACTGAGAACCGGTGCCTAAGGGAGAAATCGTACTGGGCCTCGCTGCTTTCTCAATTGACAGAGGACGGAAGATCAAAAGAAGACACATTACGAAGGGTTAATAAAAACTGGAGAGAACACTTAAGCTCCGCCTTAAGGGTATGATGCAATAGCGTTAATTGGCTCATGCCCCTATATATTCGGAATTGGCCATTCTCTTCTTTCCATTCACAGATGCCTGGGAGTCCTAATACCCCTCTCTTGGAGACATGGTGCAGCAGTTTGGTGATGCACCACTGCTCTGCTACCACCAGTGGGCCTTGTGAGATGCAGGTCGCTCTTCCGGAGCAACCTCTCGCGACAAATTATTAATTTAACAGCCCCCTGCATTGGTGGGCAGGTAGTGATCATGTCACAAGGTCATAGGTGGCAGGCAGGCCACCTGCGTCTCTGTGGATTTTTTGCCACCGCCACCACTGATGCTCAAGAGCAAGGCTACTCAACTTGAGCACACGGACTCATGCAAACACTCCGCTCACACGAAAAGCAGATCCAGTTTACGGAGCGTGCATCGGACGTGGATAACCACGTGATGCACCTCTGGGAAGCTCACCGCAGCCTCACTAAACAATGGCAGCGGCAGGAACACAATCGTAAGCTCTGCGCTCGCATTTCTGACCTCACCCTGCAAGCTGCCGAGTATGCTGACCAGCTCGCTGACAATAACTGCGTAGACGGATGCAACAGTGCAGCAAGACAGATGTTGAGCCACAACACTTGGCGGCTCTTTAGGAGTCTCACAGACCCTACACAAACACGCTCAGAAACCCATAAACACCTCACTCGTGCGATACACAATTTTCAAGGAAACACAGAGCAGTTAGCGAACGTCTTACGCTCACAATACCTCAGTCAGGATCCGCGCGGGCAGGATTATTTGTATGCAGGCAGCAATAATCCGGAACTGGATCAGCTTTTCCAGCTTCACGACCTTCACGCGGCTCTTATTTATTTATTTATTTATTCAAAATACCTTACAGGGCCCCGAAGGGCTTTGAGTAAGGGGGGCAAAACAATAGATTAAGCAAATAGGAAGAATAAATTAAAAACAACGCGTGATACAAGGCAAAAATTAAACACAATTATAAATATACAGGGCAAAACGTAACTAAAAGACATACATCACCGCGAGCAACAAAAATTAAATTAGTAGCAAGAATGCATCGCAAGTGCCCAATAGGCATCAAAAGGAAAAAGCAGTAGTCATAAAAAACATACAGATGGCTGAAATTGCACAAGAAACCAAAACTTTGTAAAATACCAACGAGAAGAAAAGGGGACCAAGGACACAGAACAACCTGAAACAAGACACAATGTCGTTAAAGAAAATGTTTGTGCAGTTGGTCTTGAAATGATTGGTGGTTGCCGATAGATGCGATACAGTCGGGAAGATCATTCCAAAGAATAATGGCACGTGGAAGTGCAGATGAATTGAATGCTAAGGTTCTTCCGTAAATGCGTGTAATGCTATGCACAAATGCCAAAATGCACAGGGGGACGGCGCCCGGGGGGGATCAGGTCACAGTCAAACTGTTGGCAAAACTCCCCGATCAGGCATACAAAACCCTACTTGAATATATCAATGCCATTTGGACTGGCGACACTTCGTTGCCGCCCGAATGGAAGACATCATTGGTAACCTTTATCCCGAAGGCGGGGAAACCGGTAAACACAAACAACCTCCCGCCCATCTCCCTCACTCCATGCGTAGGGAAACTGATGGAAACAATAGTCCGTGACCGCCTCTCGGAATATCTCAAGAGCAAGAACACCTTCGCCGACGCCATGTTCGGCTTCCGACCTCATAAGTCCGCAAAAGACATACTTTTACAGCTTCATCGCGAAGCTCTCGAACCCATATAACAACCACAGAATGACAAGATAGTCGTAGCACTCGATCTGAAGGGTGCGTTTGACAATGTTAAACACGGCGTGATATTAAAACATCTTAGCGAGACTAACTGCGGTCCTCGTACATTCAACTACACCAAACATTCCTTAACAGACCGCTTGGCCTACAGACACATACAAGAGACCGAGTACGGCCCGTTTGAGATGGGAACGCAGGGCACACCACAAGGCGCTGTGTTGTCACCGCTTCACTTTAATATTGCCATGATGCACCTCCCGGCACAACTGGCGGGTGTCAGCGGTGTTCAGCATGCACTGTACGCCGATGACATCACCATCTGGGCCACTATGGGAAACATAAGAGAGATGGAGGAATGCCCGCAAGCAGCGGCGAGCACAGTAGACCACTATGCTACGTACTGCGGCCTCCAGTGCTGCCCATCCAAATCTGAATTTGTGCATATTCGACATTCTCCTAAATGCAAAATCTCGGTTCAGCTCTCTCTCGCCAGCGGCCCCATCCGTGAATTGCAGGAGCTGCGAATACTCGGTCTCTTTACTAATCAGCATCGCAAGGCAGACACGACCCTTGCCAAACTCTGCAAAGTTGGCGACCAGGTGGGCCGAATGGTTCGCCGCTTTTCCAACCAGCGAGGAGGGTTGCGAAGTAAGGATGCAGTGCGGCTTGCCCATGCCTTCCTAACTAGTCGAGTACTGTACTCGACTCATTGGGGATGGTGAACCCCTATCGGGAACTTCGCGAGGTGCATCTCGTTAACCAATACATGCGTCTCGCCCAGACCGTGTCCAGTCGCCACCTCTTAGACTGGTTATATATCGAACATGACCACCATACGATGGAACGGGTTCGAGTGCCTGAACTGTGGAGACGCAAAGAAACACGTCTTCTACGTCGACATTGCAGGCCCCTACCACTCCAGGGAAGAATGGTACACGGCTGCAGTCATACAAAAGGAAAAACAGGTGGACGGCCTCTCATTCAGAGCACCCAGCTCAACTCATGCGGAGGAGGTAGTGATTGCCCTCGCAGCCACCCTTCCCGACTCTAAATTCATCCTTACAGACTCTCACGGAGCCTGTCGTAACTGAGTTTGGCTGGATCACTCCACTTGCCCGCCAAATTCTTCACCACAGTGCTGGCGACTGCGATCCAACTCATCGCTCAATCATATGGGTCCCCGGCCACCAAGGCATGCCAGGTAACGAAGCCACCCCCATGAGGCAGCCCGCGCACTCACTTACCGGGCACCAGGCGTTTCTTGGGCGGACCTTAACCCAGACCACAGCCCTCTTTTTTCTTTTAAAGACATTACTGAGCACTATCGTGCCCAACACCGGCGCTACCCAGTTCCTATGAAGAGACTAGGTAAAGCTGGCAAACGAACTCTCCTTAGGTTCTTTACAAACACCCTGCTGTGCCCGGCGCTTCTCAAGCACTTTGACTCTTCTTTTGATGGCCGCTGCTCATTCTGTTGGGAGGTGGCCGACACCTTTCACATGGTTTGGGCTTGCAGGCAAAACCCTTCTCTCCCCCCCATCACCCCTTCCCCTACCCGAGAGGACTGGGAGGCGGCTCTGCTCCGCTGCCAGGAACTATCTACCCAACAAGCCCTAGTTCGGCGGGGACCAACAGGGTCCCGGAATGAGGGACTACACCTTCTATTGTAAGGGGCGAGACCCACTAGAGGCCTCTCCCCGAGAGCCTCTCTGTACATATAGATGAATAAATGCTTTTCGCCACCACCACTGATACTGGGTTTTTCACAGAATGGGACCCTCAACAGCATTGAAAAAATGAACAAAGAGACTCACCAGATAGGTGAGCACAGCTTGGCTTTTGGTGATCTGTGCCCGGAGTGTCTGCAGCTCCAGCTGGATCTGCTCCCGGACCACGTCCTCGGGGAACGAGTATGCCTGTGGAGTTGGAAGTGCCAACCTTCTATATAGTACCAGTCTGAGTCAATGCGCTTGGCATGGTTTGAATGCTATGCTTGTACGAATGTGCAGTGCATTTGCAAGTTGGTTTCCAAAAGGAAAAGTTTCCCAGAAAAAAATTATCAGAAATAGAAATAAAAAAGAAATGTCCAGCCAGCTAGTCAAATGACGGAGCAAGGATAGAAAAAAAATACAACTGGGAATTAAATTTCCACTTTTAATTTTTCACATTATATCCCACCCTTCTGATTACTCAAAACACTATGATAAATGTGTCTCCACAATTCTGACGTGTGTGCTTTCTCTGAAAGCTTGTCTCTTCCTGCTATAGGAATTTTATAGCCTCTCTTAGCCCAATGGGCACTGGAACTCCCGTGGATCTCATGCGGACATCCTAAACGTCCGCACGACAGCCATCGGAGTTTTAATGTTCATTGGGAACTTAGTTTCTTGTTTGGGTCTTGGTACCTTGAATCTTCCTACTTTCTATAAACACTTATTACATCAAGAACATCATCATTACAACAAACATGCTGCATTCAAAATATGGCTGAAGTGCCTCAGTTACTGCTGTGTCATGCAAGTGAGTACTACCTCGATGGAAAGAAATGTGAAAAACCCGGCGCCAACACGCCCCGCTGTTGGTATTTATTTTCATCGCGTTTTTACCTAGGTGGTACGAAAAAGACATTAGAGTCATCCTAGAATGTATCATGGACGAGTCTAGGTTTTTCTTTGCTATCACAGAGGTAAAAGCGCAGTGAAAAGAAATTGAAACAGCAGAGCGTGTCGGCACCGGGCTGTTCTTTTCCGCTTGTGTTATCGAGCCGTTCGCTTAAAATACAGCCATTACCATTGTTTAAAACCTCAATGAATTACCATATATGAAGTGTCATTAAAGCCAAAGTGGTTAATGTCATAACACCCTTCTACTTCAGTAGTTCAAAACAGCGGGCCCCGTTAGGTAGCACGTCTGATCCTGTATTGATGCCTAAAAAGTGCATGTTGTGGTGAGAATCACTGCGTAAAGATGAGCATCATTATTTTGTTCCCAACAATGACTTTTGAATGATGCTTGGTCTTGTTAGGTGTGTCCAGGATTACCTGTACCAGAGAAGTTCGAACCTTGCTTGTGCAAATTCCTCTACTTAAAACTGGACAGTTATAAGCAATCTTGATTGTGCACTCTGCAATGAGCGCTAGGACCATGTTTGCATAGACTATTTGCATAGACACCCATTTTATGTCACCGCAGAGGACACTAAGGAAGCTTCAAGGTGTGAGGTGACTACTGCCTCAATATAACTAATATCCTCTACTGGTCCTCAGGTAAGTGCCACTTTTGGGCGGCCATCGTCATCCCGCAGGAAGCTACATAACTGGAGGCGGGGCGAGAGGGGGTATGTTCCTCACACTTGGAGTGAACTTTTTTTTATTGCCAGCGAGGTGTGCAAGTTAGGGGAGGGGTTGACATACAGGGGGCAATATACATTATATATTGCACATTGTGACCATTGCAGTTCCTTTAGGGCATTTCCGCAAAATCTTTGTGTAATTTGCACAACTCCTTTTTCTTTTTTTTTTGAAGCATCAATTTGAAAAAACAAGTGTGCAAATTACACGAGTGAATATGGTATTTTTGTGACACTACGCCGTGCGACGTCTCTGCAATCACTCATCCTGTACTAGTGGTTTTCATTCCGCGCAACCAACAATGTGGGTAAAGGTGCATTCTTGTTGGCAGCAAGTAAGCCCCTTCGTTTTCAGAAAGCCGATAATAGGTGCAAGCTCCAAGTCATCAACTCAACAGGCTCATGCTGCCATTAACATTTCAACGTGTTTTTTAACAATGCAGAATTATGTCTCCAAATGGCAGAGTCTCTCTTACCGACTCTGGGCTGACATCTTCAAGAGCAGACACCAGTTGCCTATCCTACAAAAGAGAAAGCAGAGAACGAGACTATGAAATCATGTAAGAAATCAGATGTGATGCACATAATTGCAGCACGCAAACAGAAGCAAGTGGTCTTCAATGCGAGAGCTTCTGAAATCAAATGAGACCAGGTTTAACAAGTCTGACAACGAAACGCTGAGGATCAGGGTGTTGAGGTAATTATAAATTACTAGATACTAGCTAAATGTCACAGGGAAGTCAGTGTTAAGACAAACTGCACGTAGGTGTAATTTAGAAAAGCTCCATTTCACTAGTAACAAAGATATTCACATAATGTTGTACAGTACTTCATAATATCATGTGAGAAACATTAAGCCTAGCAGATGCAGTGCTTTGAACCATAATTTCATGCAAAAGCAGAATGAGACAGCCATTAATGAGAGCTTACAAGTGCATTCACTCCCGAAGGACATCTTTGCATTGCGTGCAAAAGAAGCCCAATATCTTTGAAAGATTGCTGAAAGGCTATTGGCTTCTTTATGCTATAATTGAAAGATCACGTTAAAAAAAGACGCGCCTTTCAAATCCCAAAAAATGGCCAAAAAATTGATATTGTTAAAAAGGTTGTACCCCATTTTATGCCCTATTTTTTATGCTGTTCTGAACTTTAATTTGCGAAATCAACCGGTAAGTACTGTAAAAATTGTTTGCAAAGAAATGCTCGAACAAAGGCGTTTTTCTCCATTACGCTTCTCTCTCTAGATCTCACTTACTTAACGCAGCAGATTTCCTTACAACTATTTCACCTATTTTGACCCCATTTGTTTTGTGGCACTCCTAAAACCATTGTGCAGGTGAAGACATTTGTTTTCTTCAAATTTGTGAATTTCAAACTTCTTGTATGAAATATTTTTCTAATTAGATATGTCAATTAACACTGCATCGCAAAAATTCAGAACCGAAATTTTCGCTTAGCAAAAACTTATAAGAATGTCTTGATCTGTAGGACGCCAATACAAATGCAACGACTGCACCAGCCATCTGCCATTTTCTCAACTCAGCAGCCTTTTCACATGATTCAGAGAAAAAAAATATGTTAGGAAAAATTTTATGCAGATATAATTGAAATTTTGTGAGGAGTCATAAAATTATTTCCAATATGCTCAAAATCTTTTATGTGAATACGTCAAGAAATAAACAAAATTTTGCACATACCCGCACATCCCTTTAACTCAAATTCACTATTTCAAACTTCCTGTTTATTCAAACTGATGCCCTGGTCCAAACAACAATAAGAATATGTTTGGGTACAGTCAACTCACCTGCTGGGCCACGGCCAGTATAGAAGATGCTCCTTCAAAAGATAAGGAAAACAACAGCATGGGATGAGGAATACCGGACACACATGAACAAAACCAAAACATCTCGATAATGCATCAAAGAGCGAAACATTAACCATGAGCTCGAGCAGAAAAAAAAAAGCAAGGCATTTACTGCACTACCAAGAACAACCATATGATTAATATATTTCTCGGTTGTCAGCTAGCACGAATTTGGGCTACACCACACCCAACACGCTACAATACTCCCACGGGAACATATGCAGCTGCGTTCCCCTCTAGCTCGATCATCTGGTGTGGGAAGCCTCTACACAAGAGGCCATCGGTCAAAAATTCCTGCCAGAGACCTGTTTTGGAACCCCAAATTCACCAGGCTGAAAATGAATGAGTCTTGAGTTTCTCTGCGAAGTTGCATTCAGTTCTGTTAAACTGACACTTTCCCTTTCAAAGTGCAAGACATCCCCACCTCCAAGATTTTCGTGCATGAAAAGTGGATGCAAGCCTACGAAAAAGAAAACTCACCAGCGTGCGATTCCAGAACCCTGACAGCTTCATCATTCAACCTGCACAAAAGAGTTGCTCATCAAGCATTGTAGCCAGCAGAAGCAAATGTAGGATAGTGAGAACTTGGAACTACCTGTAATATACCCAATCTTCATGCCTAATCAGAACAGCCAACTAACCAGAAGCAAAGCACTGATCAAGTAACAAACACAAAAGTGCATGTGGTCAGCCAGCGCAACAAGTGCCAGTTCTAGACCTCTAGGAGTGCATGTCTACTTGCCAATACAGACAAACAGTCACAAGCCATGCAAATAACCTACGGACAAAGAAAAAAAAAGATGGACTAAATGCAAACAAAGGCAGCTAGCAAAACTCTTCCTTTCTTTTTTCACTCCCTCCCTTATCCCTCCCCTTACGGGTGGGCGTGGTTCAGGTGTCCAACGATATATGAGACAGATACTGTGCCATTTCCTTTCCCCAATAACCAATTATTATTATTATTATTATTATTATTATTATTATTATTATTATTATTATTATTAGCAAAACATAGGTTTACACCTAGCACTAACATGCTAACCGGGTATAATCATCCACTACATGGCATCAAGAGAAAAGAAAAATGTGCCCGTTTTCAACTATGCTTGAAAAGAGCTGGCCCTGGTATAATGTTTTGGAGATGCAGCCGGCCTTACACACACTTCCCGCATATGACCCATTCATAACAGCAACTCAAAACCTGTCAAAGCCATGAGTGATGGTTATGAACATGCTCAATTCATCAGGCAACTGCACAGCAAGAACCAACAATCAAAGAGCTGTCAGCTTTTTCCTTCCATGAAAAGCGTTGCGTGAGCAATAGGGTAGATGACTCCTTTTCCACTTCAAATTGACTGCCTACACAATGGCACCCATGAAATAGACTATGTGTAGACTTCTTGCTCTGCATAATACCACCCATTTAGCCTGAGCTAAGAGGGTGATCTTAAGTACTGTGCTTCATCATGTCTACGTATTGGTACACATCCATTGTCTTTACATAACACAAGTTTTGACGACATTTCGCGTAGACTCTCATTCAAACCAAGAGTCCAACAGGAACAGACACATCCTGATTCCGTGCCCTTAAATAAGCTTTCCGTACTGACTGCGTGCAGAGCTTTAACACACTGTAGCTTGCACAGCGAAAAGCTCCTTGCAATACCCGCACCAATTTCATGACCTCCATTTGCTCATGCACATATTAAGAGCATTTGGCTGCTCCCAAAGTCATAACTATGTGTGCATTGAGTGGCAAAGCCATGCTGGGCACACCATGCTAAGGAATGCAGCCAGCGATACAGATGCCGTCATTGAGACTGTCACCCAGTTTGCACTGAGGCGTAAGTGGCAACCGCCAGAGACTTTCAGCAACACCGCCGAACAAGCATTTCATCAGTGAGTGTTTAAACATGACACTAGTGTAACTATCCTTCAGCAGGCATACACGTCAGTACTTCATTCTGTGCTTCATTTTGCAGGCAACGGAACCCTTACCGATGAAAATTGAAAGCAGATGTTCATTACTTGCAGTAATGACAACGCCAATGACAACGTCATGCTTCAGCATGGAAGCAGCTATTCAAAACAAAACTGGTTCATATGGCAAGACCTCAGTCTTGTGTTCTTTCATCTAATCCTGCCATTCTGTCCCCAAGCCTGCACATTTTCCTGTGCCTTGCACTTTCCAGTGTTCAATCTGACGACTACAAGATACACTAGTGCTCTCTTGTGGCACTACCCACAACAAGGCCTGGTATGACAGCTGGTGTCGCCACCGCGCGTTCTTAAAAAAAAAAAAAATCGTAGAGGAGCGCTGCCTTTCAGCTCTGTGATGTGAAGAATGTCTTAACCTTGAGGCTACACGAGAGAACATAACCTTCAGTATATGGCCTTTTTTGTATTTTGTACATCAAGCCATAAGGCTGGAAAACTGAAAATTTCACTGTTCTTGCAGTTCCAAGTTTCTTTACTACCCTTGGCTGCTAAACTGCACCATTGCGGCAAGTCTGTAGTCATTGTGGCTGAGCGAGCATGTACACACCGTACCGAAGAACTCACGACAACTTCATTGCTGGCAAATTTCACAGATGCTACATGTCAGGCAATTACAATGAGGAAGATGTAAAAAAAGCTGATATTCCACAAAAAAGAGTGGTGCGGTGCTACATAAATGACAAAGACCATGAGAAACATTGCTGAATAGCTGGGTTGCAACTACCGATGTCAGCGACTACAGCACTTCGTACACACATCGGGCGCAGGCAACATGCGACTACTACGGGGCAAAAAAAAAAATGTTTTGCGCAGGAACGTGCCAGGTTAATAAGAAGGCAGTGTGCCTCTGCACATGCGGTGAAGAATTTTTCAACATGCTTCAAAATGCAACTGATGACTGCCTTCGTGTCTACCAAGGTGACGGGGAAGTGTGGGGCAGGGTCAATTTTCAAACCTCTGAGGCTGCCGTGAGCCACACTGCGAAACGCAGCTGCCCATTGGCTAGCTCGCCGCTTGGTGGTGTAGTCTAGCTTTGGCCAATCGCTTTGCTCGGGCCACGGGGGCGTAGTCTTTTCCAAGGTCGCCAAGGCACATTGTTGCTCACTGACAGTGCAGCAAGAGAAGAAAAAAAAAGAAAAAAGGCGATAGCTTTGGTTAGGCCTGAAATTAGACAAGCTTGGCTTACCACAACTTCTTTTGGGAGTTGGGGGCAAAAGGTGTTTTCAATGCATTATTGTTCAACGCAACTAGATTCCGTACTTGATGATGAACTCACCCCGGTCATTTTAATTTTTTGAAAAAAAGTGCATTTGTTAAGCAAACAATTACGATATATGACGTACACAGCACATCCCAAACATTATGGTAGCACAGAGGAAATATTTATAGCTTCAGGCGAAAACCTGGAAGATGTCCCTTTGGCCTGGTTCACGTTTCGCTGCTACTAGTGTCAAAGTGCACTTAAAGAAATATTTAAACAACTGCTTGTAACAGATCTTTTTTTATCCCATCTGACAGACAGCCTTCTCAGGACACAATTCCAGTGCTCAACGGCACTGCTGAAGAGCACTGTTGAATGAGCAGAAAATGCCATTTTGCGACAGCATCACTTTTTTTAATGGACACTTATGTTACAGTTCTTAATAAAACCTGATTGTTCGGCCTTTTGCGACTCTGCTGGCACTTGTTCAGCAATAAAAGACCGCTTTCATTGCTGAAAAATTTGAAGCACACCAGTGGCAGCAATACAAAAATTACTCTTATACTCAGACATGAAACCCTGCTTTCTCTTCTATACAGCCTCAAATCTCTCCAGATGTCACTGCACTGTATATGTGCGAATGGGTGATGGTGGCAAAACATCTTTCATCCTTTCCTAGTTTACAAGAGCTCTGTTTTCTGTGAAGGTAGGCTCTTTGTTAATAAAAAGCGGCAATCCACCATTCTAGAACAACTTCACTTGGTCTTCCATATCCCTTTAAAATATAAGGACGAGTTCCATTACCTCTGCAGGAGATCGCAACAACAAAAACAAAACATGAAAATTAGGCAACCACACTGCACCTTCATAAATGTGCAAAGGGACGCAACCACCATTCCTCTGCGCCAGCTCAACTACAATCAGAGGCAAAATCTGTGGGATGGACTGTACAAAATTTTACAGGCAGCATCTCAGCTCTAGCGACAACTTGCTTACGACATTATTGAACATGGTGTCGTAAAATTTTTCTATTCGACTTTTCACAATATTTTCGAAGAGAGGCAGCCCAGCTATCTCAGTCAAAAGGCTTTCACAAACACCTGGTTTTGCATGCATGTGAACAGCTGCCTTTGTTATGCCCCGTTCTTCTTTCTCTGGATGTGCCTTCCTGGTTCCCATCTCCCCTTCCTCCTGTTATTTGTTTCGCCAAAGTTCAGCAATTTCGCCTCTACTGCCCAGAAGGGCAGCACCCTCACTTCGAACATTTCCAGACTAGAAATACTGTGCAGGCTGCAGCTGCAAGCTTTTTCCTACGTTGTCATCACTACCACTCAGCCAAGTAGGTGTTATGTTATGTGGGGCTTAACATCCCAAAGCAGCCCCTGGGTTGTGGGTCATGCCATATGGAAACCTCCAGATTAATTTCCATCACGTGGGGTCCTTTAATGTTTTACGGCATCACAAAACTCATAGGCACCCCTGCAATTCGTCACAACCAAAATGCAGCCACCACAGTCCTGTATTGATCCTGTGACACTACGCTCAACGACGCAATGCAATCACTGCCCCACTGAGACCAGATTAAGCTGAGTTAAACTGCCCACAAGATAAAGTCCTCTCCTAGTGATCTTCAATTCCCTCTGCCTAGCAACACCTCTAATATCACAGGATATTTCCAAATGGCATTGCTCAGCCAGATTCTATGCTGCCTTGTACCTTCGGTCTAGCTGTTCACTAGAATTAGAGGAATGGCTAAGCGCAAATCCAATGCAACTGATGTGGATGACGGCAAAGCAGGACCAGTGTACCCCAAATAGGGAAAACAAAACTTGGTTCTTCAACACCACATTTCTATACGCACTACAAAGAAAAAAAAACACCCAAACCTTTAGGGCCCCCTTGCGACAAAGTTCCCCCCTTGGCCACGTTCATCTTGATCAAGTGACCTCACAGGCCAACACCGTGCCCACTCCCTGGTCTTCCTACGTAATGTTCTTACCAGGTGATTGCCAGTTTTCCATCATGACGCACTATGACGCTTCAAACTTTTCATGTCTTAATTCGCCTCCAAATACGACCAGTTTCTCTTACTTCCCCCCTCACACTTGAATCCAATGTTTACCAGTTGCTGATGAACTGGAACCAGTGTGCCTCCCACTTTGCCTTTAATTGGGACCAGTTGATTTCAGACTAGAACCAGTTAAGACTAGTTCAATTCCCACTGAAGATTTTCCTCACTGCAACTTAAACTGCTTACTCCTGAGAAAGTCCCCATTACAGCCATCACTGTAAAAAGTGACAGGCCCACAAGTGCCATGAAGTTTGGAACTCATACCACAAGGCAATGAACATGTTATAGACGTCCTGTGGACATCCGGAATGTCCCATAGGGTGTCCATGGGAGCTCTAGTGCCCATCAGGAAGTACCATGAAGTTTGCAACTCACATTGGACAATAGCTGATAATACCAAATAACAGAAAAGAAAGCAATGCATAACCAAACATCATGAGCAGTGCAGAATGTATGCCCTATTAAGACAGACTTGAAACAGGTCCCAAAAAGATCCTCCAAAGAGACAGCCGCAACCCCAGTGAAACAGAATCAGAATTGGCACCTCGATGGAAACCAAGGCGGACTGTATGAAGAGAAAATTTCAAATCTCGCGCCCATTTTCGAGGCAGTCTCCCTTTCGTAATGCAAAAATCAATACAAAATACGGGATATTTCCCGACGCCAACGTGTAGCGCGGCCCTCCGGCCAGTTATCTGCACAGAGCGCGCGGGACTTCTCAGAAAGTATACCCTCACCCCCCTCACACACACACACACACACACACGCTCACGGATGCACACAGCAGCCTGACAGGAAAGGTCAGCGCCGGCGCCTCCCACAGGGCCACCGATGTCTAACAGACGTCCCCAAGCCGCCGGAAATCCAACAAACCAATCGGGACGTCTGCGGGACGTACGGTGGACGTCCCTCTCCGTAACGATTCTGAAATGCCGTCAAAACACGCGACCGCAACGGCACTTCACGCCACAAGCCGAAGCCGAAGAACGAGACGATGGTCGCGACGGGATCAAACACGATTAGAGGTGCACGGATCAGAGCGATAACGGACAACTACACGCTCAACACGGTCCGAAAAGGCGCCGAGGTCGTTCGGCTGTAGTACGACGCACCGGGGAATCACACGCCGAAGCCGACGTCGTCCGCAGATCGTCCCGAGGGAAGCACATCGGCCCACACACTCCGGCGGACGCCGGGAAGAAGAGCGCGCGGACGCAGGGCGACCCGGGTGGCACGCGCCGCTAAACTATACGCCAACGGGAGCAGCAGCGGCTGGGAGGAGGACTACGTCGGCCGATGACGGAAAACGCGGCGCAGCCGCAAAGAGACCGGGGAGAGGCGGGAGAGCACGACGTCAGGAGGACCCTCTCCCAGGGACGAGTACGCGAGGGAGAAAAGGGAACGCTACAGGGAGAGGGGAGACGAAGAAACGGGGAGGAGGAGCGCAGTCGCGGCGAGGCGCGAGAGTGGAACGGGGGGCTCCTGTGGGGAAGGACCGACGAAGAGCGGGATGCGCAGACGCCGAATGCGAGAGTAGAAATGGAATCGGGAGAGCGAATGGGGAAGAAGGGCCGAAATTGAGAGAGCGGGAAATCTGACCGCCGAAAGCGAAAAGGGGGGCAATCGTAGGGAAAGCACATAGGGAAGGTGCAAAATACATGCGAGAAAAATAGCCGTTCGAACGCAGGGAAGAAGAGGGGATGGTAGGGAAAGGATACACTGGAGCGGCAGAAAAGGGGAGTAAGGAGCATCGGCATGGCGCGAGAGCAAACGGATGGAGGAAGCAGCGACGCGATGCGGGAACAAATCCAGGAGGTGCGGGCTTCATCCCTCGCTCCCCTTCTCCCGTTTTTTTCTCTCCACGTCTCTCCTCTTCCCGAACGAGAGGAGGGCGAGCGGAGAGAGCGGGAAGCTCGCGTGCGAAGGCAATCGATATCGTCCAGCTGCACGCCTCCGTCGGCGAGTCTTATTCACTCTCGCATATAGCCATGCTCCCTCAAGCGAAACCTAAAAGCCGCGGGAACAAGGAATGGGATAGGGACGAGGAGGAGGGAATGCAAATGGGCACGTTTCTCCTCCCTCGGGAATGAAACGAAGCGAGTGAATCTCGGCCGGTCGGCTGCGCCCCGTTTATGTAAATCAGCCAATAAAGACAGCGGGAGGAAGGGGGGGGGGGGGGGGATTCGCTTTGCGAATGGGGTCCGCTCGCTTCTACACATGTTGCGCCGAAGTGCAAAAGCCGACACAAGTGTTCGATCGGTCGTCGAAATGGGGTATCGGCGGCAGGATTTTTTTTTTCTTTATAGTTCGAGCTGAAATGCACGGCACGTCCCCTTCCCGATCAGCCGACGTCAGATTAAATTCACGCAACACTGGTAATTAGAAATTTCTCTCAGTGACGTTGGCATGAGCGTTCATTCGTGGGAAATGGACAAATTTATTCACTGCTACACTTTCAGCATCGAGCTTGATAAGTTATAGCAAAGCAAAACAATTACGAAAAAAATTGGTTGGTTTTTTTTTTGGGGGGGGGGGGAAGGAAATGGCGCAGTATCTGTCTCATATATCTCTGGACACCTGAACCGCGCCGTAAGGGAAGGGATATAGGAGGGAGTGAAAGAAAGGAAGAATGAGGTGCCGTAGTGGAGGGCTCCGGAATAATTTCGACCACCTGGGGATCTTTAACGTGCACTGACATCGCACAGCACACGGGCGCCTTAGCGTTTTTCCTCCATAAAAACGCAGCCGCCGCGGTCGGGTTCGAACCCGGGAACTCCGGATCAGTAGTCGAGCGCCCTAACCACTGAGCCACCGCGGCGGGGCACGAAAAAAAATGCTTGGATTACACTTGGGTGCATGTTCCCAGTCATACTGCTTTGCCATGTAAGTTAGATTGCAGCTGGCAGAATTTAATAATTCGAACAGCACAGAAAACAAGAACCCAACATACATCGCACACTCCTCCAAACATGCTGAAAGGCAGCCCGAAGCTCAGTTTAAACTGCCTGAGAAAAGCGCCGCGAGGCACAAATTGAAGAGAGAGGAAAAATGCGGAAAGCACGACGATCGCGTATCAGACCGTATTTCACGCCAAACCGATTTCACAAAATCCCCGATACAACAAATAATTCTACAAAGAACCCAAATATCCGCAGTCAAACGCGATTTTTCCTAAAGTCTCCGCTCAACGAAAATATTTGCGACTTCCCTGAATTTTCTGTACGACGGACACGGAACTGTACCGCGCAGCTGTTTGTAAAAAAATACCGAGTTATCGAGTTAATCTATCTACGGCTCCCTTGCACCGCGCTCCCCCGCTGCACAGTCAGAACTTCCTATTAAACAGACACAACTAAAACATCGATCACAAATTCCAGCCACAATTTCCTCGACCACTGCAATCAGCTGCTGGCAAGGCGCGACGACCCCATTGCTCCGGCAGGCCGATATGTCGACGGTGGTTGCGACGCCCGCGCGAGCCAGTCTGCAAGCGCGACAGTACTACTTGCCAGCAGCTGATTTCGTTCGCTCAAGCCAAGATTGAGAGCAGCACAATCGTGGCGCGTGAATACGCTAGTCACGTGAATTTTTTGTATTTCGCCGGCTTTCTTAGGAGCTCGGAAAAAAGATACACGTGAGCCTTTCTTTATCGCAAATAAGTGGAATGGGGGTTTCTGAAGGCGCTCTCCAACTTTGCTATTCACATCTGCTGTCTAAACTCAATACGCATTTAGAAAAATTACCTTAATTGCTAATTAATTGCACAACAAAAATTTGCATGATGCGCAAGCCGGTTTGTGGGTGTAGTGGTTTCCCTGGCGTACCTCAAATATTTTATCTTTTAACCCTTGGCTAAAATTAGCCTGGACACACTGTATATGCCCCTCACCCATCTACAACGCTCGCTCCACGCAAAAAAAATTTTACAGACAGTCTTTAGACCAGCTATTGACAGTCTTCAGATTATCTATTGACAGTGTTTAAACAATCTACTGACAGTCTACAGCGAGATGTCGCTTTTGCTTCTTCGTCCCGGGAGAGGCCGCAGTTTTTCCCCCAAGTACGAGGCCGCCGGCAAGACGACCGTCCAAGACTGCACCTATGGTACAAATCCCCTTCAGCCGGCAGATGAATGCCGGAGTTTCGGGTTACGACATACTACGACGCCAACGCCGTTCACGCCGGACGTCTTTATAAAACAAAGCACGGTTGAAAGACACACACGCTCGTTTCGCAAACACTGCCCCTCCATTTGCCCAAGGCGTTCCCATAGCTACGCCCCAGACCCGGCACTCAGCGGGCGGCTATATATAGCGGGAAAAGTCTGCACCATCTGCTCGCGGGGCGCCCGGCGCGGATCGGTCAATTCCCGGAGCGGCCTAGTGTGCCTAACGGCCCGCGAGAGAAACATAACGCGCAGCGAGAGAGGGAGAAAAGGTGACCGTGCAGCACCTTACACGGGGGGGATAACAGGAGAAGCCCGTAAGAGAAGCGCCCGTAAGTCTGGGCGGAGAAAAAGTTTTAGCCTATTGGCGCACACATCCAGAGTACCTGGGAGGCACATATAAGGCGTGCAGCAATTACTACGCTCCTTTTCCACACTGGCTGTGTCACGCGAAACGCGCTTGAAGTAATTAGTTTGCCTTCGGAATTGCCTTTGTAACAGCCCCACCCTACTTGCCTCAGTAAAAAAATAATAATAATAAATAAGTACACTACAGTAAAGGAAACTATATAAAAACGAAATAGCTTCCTTCTTTTTTTAATTCTGCCCGGATAGAGTAAGCCTTTATGAAGGCTGACATTAATAAGTGCCACAGAAAGGGGTGTTTGAGCTTGGTTTTAAAATGATTGCACTATGTACAGGCCACCGAGCGTCGATGCCGCGTACGCGACCTCAAAAGCGAGCGGGAAATTTGCAGTAGATTTTAAAAAATTCCCGTTTTCGCCCGGCGGTGCCGGCCTTTCGCGCAAAAACCTGGCATATAATAAACTGCACACCTCCAAACAAAGCCTTTAATTTGAAACCCAACGTTTCAAAGCCGGCTCGGCTCCTTCATCAGGGGTGACTGGGGGGCAGTAGCTAGCAAGTATGGAGGGGAGGAAGGGGGTCAAAGGAACGAAAGCTGCCATGCGAAAGGCGTGGGGGAGGGGGAGGAAGGAGGTGGGGGGTTAAGGCTTTTAGTTGTCGCACTGTGGGGAGGCGGTCAATGGCGAGTATTTTCCTTCGAGTTGCAGAGCGAAGTCCTTGTGCATATACTGGGGGCTTCTCTCTTAATTAGCACTTGACCAGGTGCGTTTATGAAGCGGCAGCCTAATATTTAGCACGTGCGCAACTTATAATTGCAAATTACGAGGCCACTGCTTCGTTTCTGGACGTTGCCAAAATTGCGCACAACGTCGGTTTAGCGAATGATTAAATTATTACGTTTGATTTAGGATCTCCATTAAAGCGACACTGAGGAGAAATTGAAGTTGGCTTGTATCCATAGAATAGCAGCTCCTGATCACAAAAACTCCACTCTTCCTGAAAACAAAGCCCTTGTAATGTAGAAAATAGCAAGAACCAAAATACAGGTATCGCCGCCACAGGCCAATCTCGCAAGTACAAGCGCGATTACTTCCTATGACAAGAGGCGCCACCTTGGAGGAATTTTCCTTACTTCATGGAAGTCACGAATCTCTGAGGCTTGCAAAGGAAGGTTGCGCACAGCACCGCTAGCCGTCAGAAATCACGGAGTCTGCGTTTACGTCACGATTCACGTCACTCCGTTTTGTGACGTCATAAGAGTTGCCGTGGCGTCATAAGAGTTTCCTGAGTTTGAATCAGAGGGGCGGGAAAAACTATTTCAACTTCGAATCCAAATGTCTGAAATAAATGCACCTTTCGCGCCCGGACAAGCGGCAACAAAGCCATGAAATGGCGAACTGTCAGATTTTGCTAACAAAAAAAAAATTGATAGAGTTCTCCTCAATGTCCCTTTAAGCAGGCACCCGCTGCGCAGTGTGGCAGTGAATTCTCTAGAGTGATGCAAGAAAAGTGCTTTTTAATTAAAAAATTTTATGAAATGAGTTATTTGATTTTTTTTTAGAAGAATGCGCCTTTGGGCTGTTTTTTCAGATACTCGCGCAAGCACAGCGTGCAAAAACGCTTTCAAATACATAAACTCCATGACAAATAGGCGGGTTTACTATGCCCAGAAACCGCACAAAGGCAACAACGTGAGCTCTTTCCGTGCACTTCTGAAAAAAGAGCATATTTTGTTGATTAGCGGCTTACCACAGCCCTACATAATTACACACATCATTACTACTGGGTCATGCCAGCGAGCATTTGTTACAAGATTTACGGGACCTCTTAAAAGAAATTTCCTTGAGTGGTTAGTTGCAGCCACTTCTAGTTGCCCAGTACTAATGATAGAATTATATAGATCTGTAGTGGTTGGTCTGGATGGTGTCATCGTCAGTCTTATGCGACAAACCGATTCCTCTGTGGCGGAATATGCACAGCCCACTGGCCCCCGCCGAAGTCGTCGTCACGTCGTTGTACCACTCAAAATCAGCGAACGGACAGAACAAAACTCGACAACAGCAGCACCATCGCTATACAGCGAGCGAATACATTTAGAATGCTTCCGAAAGCGTTTGTTGTAAATTGTTGTGAAGCACCTTAGAACTCCGTTTGGTCCGAATGCCATTCGAAGTGTCGAATACCATTTGACTCAAATGCCACTTAAAAGTCCGCGTAGCATGGGTATTATGATATAATTGCAGTAGTAGTAGTAGCAGTACGTAGTCGTAGTAGTAGTAGAGTAATAGCACAGCACTACTCTAATACTGCTCAAATGCAATAATGTGCTACAGGAACATGTGTTTTGATCTCAAGGATCAATGTAAAACATCTACTTTGGCCACACATACATGCCAGTTATAGTTAAACTGGGATGACACAGGCCTATACAGGCCTCAAATCCCTTATAGAGAGCTCAAGTCAGTTTTTATGGGTTCGAAAAACTACAAAGTGTCTCTCTCTGTTGTGGCAATAGTGAACATAGCCTTGTTGTTTCAGCAGATGGCATAAGGTTGACCAGCGTTTGCCAGTATATGTTTAACACTGGATGAGTGATGGCAAAGCTAGGCCAATATTGACAGCTTTCTAGAATGGCATAGCCAATTCTGGCAAACAGTGGGGGAACTCTGGCTAACATGGCCAGTGACAGCCATGATTCCAGGATTGCACAGCCTGCGATGGCGAAGAGTGGGAAAGTTCTGGCTAGCGTGGCCCATATAGCCACGATTTGATGACAGCACAGCCAGTACTGGAAATACGACTGGGAACCCGAGACATTATTGGATGTGTCTGTGAGTGGATCAGCCAATATGAGATGCTCATTGGGAACTCTGGGCCTACTTAAGGCCATGCTTTGCCAACGGATTTCTAATATTGGCTCGTTGTAATGTACTACCTGGGTTATACCACAGGCAGCTAACTGCAGTCAATAACTGCAGTTATTGCAGTTATTTATTATTTTTTTCTAGCCCATGACCATAGTGATACTCTGAATCGCTTCTGACGAAGGACCATAGTGTTTGAACCTGACGCTGGTTAGAGCGTACGAGTCTTGAGTCGAACTCTTCACTGGGGAGTGAAACACGAACCACCTTTGCAGGTTGAGTTGTTCGAAACTGGGTTTTCCCCCGAAGGGCCATAGAGGGGTTTGTGGAGCCTCCTCCAAGCACACACCCCTGAAGAAGCCGGGGGCCGGGCCGGGGGTGGCTTGTACCCATTTTTATCGGTGGGTGTCCGGCGGTGGGTTTCGAACCAACCACCTCCCACAGCCGAAGCGGACGCCCAGACCACTAGGCCACGACTGCGGTTAACTGCAGTGGGTGGGGTAACTGCAGTCACACCATAGTGAGCTAGCCTCCTTAAACTATCTGTGATTATGTGCGGGTTTTGATAGGAAATTTAGAAACTAGAACAACTTCACTCTGGTCCGAAGGGTCAATTTCTTTTTTTCTAATGGGCGGGCAGAAAACAGCTACAATGCATGTTCATTTGAGCTAATCAGAATTACATGTCGCAACTTTAGGTTTTGGTTTGGTTTATGGGGGTTTTACGTCCCAAAGCAACTCGGGCCATGAAGGATGCCGTAGTGAAAGGCTCTGGAAATTTCAACCACCTGGGGTTCTTTAACGTGCACTGACACTGCACAGCACATGGGCCTCTAGAATTTTGCCTCCATCGAAATTCGACCGCCGCAGCCGGGATCGAACCCATGTCTTTCGGGTCACCAGCCGAGCGCCATAACCTCTGAGCCACCACCACATTCTTACAGCCTAGAATTGTTCCGACACCTGGCAACTAGCTAAAAACATGAAATTGTGTTATGCAGTCAACTATCAATAATTCAAACTTTAACAAGACCAGCAGTATGTTCAAATCATCTGGAGCTTGAATTCAAGGTAGAATTTTTTTTTTTTGCCACACTTGACGTTGTCCACATGGAAGCTCCATCAGTTCAAGTACTCTGAAAGTTCAAACTAAGCTATTTTAAAGCAACGTGAAAGAGAAAACCTAATTCTAAAGTTCAGCATAATTTGTTGCGGTATTATTCACTGCATCCAAAAAAAGGCATAAAGTACTGCACTTATTTCACAAGGGGCACAAAGCAGGTGGAGAGGAAATAAGAAATAAACTTCAGTGACAAAAACAAATGTAGTAAGACAAAGTCAAGGAGAGCTAAGTTATGTGTGAATCCAATAGGGATGCAAGTTGTTGCCTTTAGAGGCCAGCATTTGTATTTCCATTATTTTAACAACCAGCTCAAAAGAAAACTTACTGCAGCATTGCCAGATCATTTCTCCCATTCATTTTTTGACTATTCAATAACAAAAGTGGAATCCGGAAAAACTTCTCTTTTTTTAATGAAAACAGTGTGGATACCACTTTTGAAATGCATACTGCAATGCTGGGCTTGGACGAACCATTCTGCAAATTCATTTTTCAGGCAAAGTGGAGTTTTTTGTGGGAGAGAACAAAAAACAAACCCTTTCTCGAGTATGGTTCATCGGTACATCATTTAATATTGCGATGAAGAACACAAAACTGGCAGTGGTGCAGGACAGAGCGCTCGTGCTACACCAGCGGCCATTAAATCATCTCAATGCCATTAGTCATCTCGTCTCATTTTTCAGCTGGCCGCCACGTAACATTTGGTGTGAGGTCCTGTGTAATCATCGGCATCCTAGTCCTGGAGCTTTAGCGTCCTGTGTCAGCCATGGTCGTCAGCCGCGAGTTCTTGGCCTGCGTCGCCCGGCTTGACCCAGCTTTCAGACCCGAACCGACCGCGCCATTGCTCCCTCGCCCAGACCACCCGACACGACGAACTGCCACTGACACAAGGACCCGACCTGCCGACCCCACCGACCTGAGATGCTGTCCACATGTAAGGAGACAGCCTCCCTGCCACTGCCGTTCGGTGCGTCCAAGGGCCTCGACCGTCGGCTCCTGCAGACCTGGGGCCCAGAGGCTTCACGGACCAGGCATCATTCGCCCATCTCCTTCATCATGGCAGCCAGCACCTCACCACTTTCTCCTTCCTGTTCAACCACCCTCTCAAGCCCATCACCATTTCCCGCATCCCTTTGTCAACGATTGGGATGCTCCCTTGGTGGCCTCGGGTAGGAGTAGTGTGACGAACAAGCCAAAGCTGGCAGTGGTGTGGGACGGAGCACTCACATAAGGCCGGTAGCCATTAAATCATCTCTTTGCATTCAGTCATCTCATGTCATTCTTTGGCTACCCACCACGTAACAATATGAATCAAATTTCCATTCAGCCCATAGTTGGCAACAGTGAACAAACCCACGACCATGACAGAAAAAGGCGGCCACTACTGCAAAAAGCAAATAGCACTATGCCTAGAGAATGCAGCCACCATGGAAATGTTATTGAGCAAAAATATTAAATTTTAGCACCAAGGAATCTCTGCTGCAGTTCCTTCCTAAATCTATAATTTTATCCCTGTTAACCAGAAAGGCAAAGATACAGTCTCGGTCAAAAGTCTTAAGGCCAAAGGCTTTTTGCTTCAGCCACATAACAGAGCCATTACGGCATTACTAAAAACCGAACAACCTTGAAATGCTAGCAGAAGATTTCTTCTTGCGGTAGAAAAGCTTCCTTCTTGACTTGTGTCTTGAATGATTCCCTACACGAAGCATTCTAAGAACATGAATTTTGCTGCAGGTGAATGCTAAGGCCTAAAGACTTTTGACCAAGACTGTACAAGATTCAACAGCTGTCAGAAAGAATAGAGGACAACTGCAACTGTGCTTGTCCCTTTGAAAAATGCATGGAGCTATGAATCCACAGAGCTTTACTGCATTCTGACTGTTTCGCCTGAGCGTGTCCTAGGAAATGCTCCCCCCTGCCCCTTGTTAATAAATAAGGCACTATAAGACCATAACAATATTTCCCCGCCAGAAACGGGTCCTCATTCAAATACAGAACAGCATTATACAAGCATTCCACTCAGCCGAACATGTCAACCGGCAGCCTCAAGAGTTTCGCAGAAAAGAAAATTTCTTCAGCAACTGACCCCTCGAGCTTGCCATGCCCAGCGTCATGTTCAATTAGCAACGTGGCGACATGCGGTGTCATTATACGTCACTACTAGAACCGTACGTGACCTCTTAGTAATAATTCCAATCTCCCTGAGCTGGCATCCCACTGCATGTCAGATGTGTTGCCAATTCCCGTCCTGCGTACACCCAAATGCACCAGGAACCAGAGTAGCGGCCCCTTGCAAACTGCAGCACGCACTTTGGGCGCTCAACCATCCAAAGAAGCTCTGCTGCATGTTTGGGAGGAAAGCACGGATGAAACCAGAAGCATGAAACTCACATCTGGAGGTCGCAACGAATCGCTTTGAGCGCAATCAGCGAAACCCCGAGGAAACACCACAGCTCCGTCTGTCGCCTCTCCAGTGCTGATTGCTCCTCCTTGGTTTTTGAAACCTTAGAAAAAAAAGGGGGAGTGGGAGGGGAGGCAAAAAGGGGACAAGGGAAACAAAGGCAACGCAGGCTTACACACACCACCAGCACAACAGCCTCCACTGCGCTCGCTAGCAACGTGCAAGCCCTGCACAACACGAAATGGAGAAAACTAAGCCTTTGCTTGTGCCTCATCAGATTACGAAATCTGGACCCAGGTCACGCAGTTTTTCACCTCCTTTGCTGCAAGGATAACATATGCCTCCAAAAATTGCCTGTGGACCTCGCCAAATTTTTTTATTCAGATACTCGCAGGCCTCCGGGCCAAACGTAATACACTACACTAGAATGACAATGATCATGACGGATTTTAATGGATTGAAAGCAGCTTTGGCTGAAGAGCGCCATAAAACAAGGTATTTTGTTTACCCAAGGTGGGGTCAAAGACCCATTTCCCAAGTATTTCACCCAGGTTAAGCCGAGCACCAGGCCTAAGGAAGCTTGTACACACTGTATCACAGGTGGGCACCTGGCAGCACTAGGGATAGAACCCCGCACCTCCCGCATGCGAGGTGGATGCTCAAACCACTAGGCCACCGCTACGATCTTTAATTAGGAACTTTTCACAGCATACCAGTACACCATTACTGTCTATTCAGTTTTCATAACGTAAGTACAGTCAATTTGCAAACAATACAATTTTGCTTTCTTTTATGGTACTGTGCACACATTCACCAAAACTATT
This sequence comes from Amblyomma americanum, assembly GCF_052857255.1. Classification (NCBI taxonomy): domain Eukaryota; kingdom Metazoa; phylum Arthropoda; class Arachnida; order Ixodida; family Ixodidae; genus Amblyomma; species Amblyomma americanum. The sequence goes on along the minus strand of NC_135505.1, from coordinate 135,592,123 downwards.
AATCTTGATTTGTATTTTTTACAACGAAATTCTCTTTCCTGCCATAGCTTGTGTGATTCATATTTTTTACGATGAAGTTCTTTTTTCTGCCATAGCTTGTGAGTATTGCAATATAGCGGGATATCAATGAATATCAGAAAGCTGTACAGCTTTCACTCAAGTGTGAAGCTCTGTTAGGATAGACGTTAGTGTCTCCCGAGTGCTAATCAAATGTTAACTGCAACACTGCCTAAGCCTGCCTTCCTTACCTTTGCTTCCAGTTCTTTGATGACCTCTTCTTTCTTCTTCAACTCCTGCTCCAGCTTTGCCTGCAAAGCTTCGGCTAGAAAAATCGAAAAGAATAAAAAGGTGTTCTAATCGCACAAGTGCAGCAAAAAGAATGACAGGTAGAAATTAAGCGCAAGAAAATCTTGCATAATTTGCACTTCGGCACTCAACTGCTGAAAAAAATTATGTTCTACACCATCGTACTTGGCAGTAGTCTCCACTCTCTCGCTGGAAGCCAAACTCCCAGCTAACCCACGATCAGCTGCCAAAATCTCAACGTCACTAACTCTCAAATTAACCCAGCTTCAGAAGTGCAAATAGCATTAATTGAAAACACAAAATAGCTTTTACCTGAGATAACAATCCAAAACAGCACTCAGCCTGACATTGCCCTCAGCGTAACATGCCAGGCAACCAAAAACCACAGATGACAACCCAATATTGTCCAGCAGTGTTTGGCAGTGCCAAAAATTAATATACACCAATAAGAGAAGCGAAATTAACACACACCTCCAGCACTGGCCAGGTTCTCTTGGACAAGTGCTGTGATCCTCGGTGGGAGGCTGCACATGAGCAAAGCAAGGTCACGTGACTCTGCTTAATTGTTCACGCGAAGTTGCACAATTTTTGAGCTACATTTGTTTGTGATAGCCAAGAAAGATACAGCCAGAGGTTGTAGGCCGAGTTAAAAAAGCCAGGTGAACACACAAGTTGATTCTTACAAGATACCAAGCATCGATGTGCACTGTGAGTTCCCCTCTACTTGCAGGTCAATAAAATGCAAAGTATGCCAGCATAGGTAGAACAAATTTAAGAAACAAACAAACGACCATGCCGATTTGCAACACAAAGCACACTATTCTACTCTGATGCACAACACAGTGGATTTAATAATTAATCCTTTGAACTTCATCCACAGTGAAACCATCGCCATCATGAAACAGCCCACTGCAAGACAAAGGCTTTTCCCAAAGACATTTATTATCCCTGCGTACCATATGCCTGGGCCACATTACGCCGGCCAATTTCCAAAGTTTGCTACTTCTTTCGATTCTTGGCAGTTCAACTATGAAGTGACAATTAACATGGTATATCGTATTTTTTGGTGTATAACACAATTTTTTTCTGAATTTTTCGTCGGTCTGTCTCATACAACAATGCAATTTATATACGGGGAAAAATGGCGCGTCACTGCATGCCATCTTTTGCCATGCCAAGGAACTATGTTTAAGAAGAAAGCTGATGAGTAAAAAAAAAACCAATCAATGTGTTGAGATCCATTTTTCCCCTACAGTGTCCTCTCCGGTGACTGCTCAGCTGCACCTATGCAGTGGCAGGTCTGCGCTTCTGGGGCCCAAACGCATACACGCAGATAGATCTCCGCCAAAGTGAATAACAGTAACAGAACGTAGATCACGCTATGCGACAACTATCTTTTTTTTTTTTAGTGTTATCCTATGAGTAGATTCGCATAATCTCTCCACAACGTAAGTAGATCAGGCAACGGCATGAAGTGCATGCCGCAGCCACAGCATCACATCAGTTTGGCTTTGCACACGTAGTGCGTTGCTTTTGCTCAACATGGCACCACCGGCGAGGTGAGGAAGCTACAATGCGAAATGCAAGTTGCAAGCCGTTGAATACACACTTGAGAACGGGAACTGGGCAGCAGAGGGACAGTTCGATGTGAGTGAAAAAATCACATGGGACTGGCACAAACAATGAAGCCAGCAAAAGAGGCAGGCCGCGTACCGAATGAACACACACATCTTATACACCAGTGCTACATGTGCAATTTTTTTCAGAAAAGCAGCCGTTTACACGGAAGTGCGATTTAGTCACAGGTGTGACTTATAGACTGGAAAATAGAGTACCCAAGAAATGCAAAAACCAAAAAAATATTTGTATATGTAACTTGTAAATATCCCGTATGAGGAGTTTTGATGTGCTGATGCTATATGTAGACTGCTGGGAATGCTGTAATGGAGGGCTTCAGTTCATACTTTCGATTACTTGCAGCATTCCTAACACGCACAGCACATGAACGTCGTTTCTCCATTTCGCCTCCATCGAGATGCGGCCAGCGGAGCAGTCGGGGTTCAATGCCACGGGCTCAGCAACTAATCGTCAAAGCCATCAAGCCACCATGATGGATATAAAAAAAAAAATTAACGCAGCACAGAATAGTGCTTTCCACAATGCATTCAAACTACTACAGGCCTTGCCTATTGTAAACTGGACTACTGAGTAGTTATGTGGCCATGAATCGAGATTAGGCCACAGAGAGGCAAACCAAGTATAATCAAGCAAGAAACGGTACAAGCAAGCGAAACCACAGAAATGGCATGGCCCGCAGCACCCAATACAACTTCCTTCTAAGGAACTGAGCATGATGCACCTGAAATAACGCCCCTTCACCCTGTTCAAGCGGCTTGAGCAAAAAGATACTACTAGTGGAAGCTACTTCATGCGAGCAACTCTCGTGGTTGCTCACGAGACAAAAAAAAAGACCAACAGATTAAATGTGACCACACTCACCTACTGTGGTTCGACTGGCTCAGCAGGACAGAGTTCAACAGCCCTTCCTGCACAATACAAGAACAAAAAAAAGATAATTGAGGCAGGTCAGAAAACTACCACTCAAACCTGAAGGAGTCATCCTCCCTTTAGCAAAGGACCTGGCAGTGAGGTTCGCCGCCGTAATTGAAATTGCTTCAACCCGAAAATCCCTATTTCAGGCACTTTCTGAGTAGCAGCTTGAAAACTTTGCCAATTTGGGAAAAGTGACAGTTTTGGTTCTTAATACTTCCTGAAACTCAAAAAAAAAATCCCGATTTGCCAAATTTTACCCCTCAAATTCCCCTGTAACAGGCAAAATTCCCCTGATGAAACATCCCTGAAACCTAGTGAGCAGGAAATGATGACCAGCTCCTGGCCACCATAGCCTGGTGACAAGGAGCCGATGACCACAGACCGCTGACCACTCAACATGGTCTCAAGCGTTGCATTTCTGTCGAAGAGCTCAGCATCCTCTGAGTAGCATTCACTTTTGGTCAGAAAATTTTGCAGCCTTTATACTCCTTCACAGCAATGAATCTGAAGCTGAATGTTTGCTGCCACGCATTTGTGGCTGCACATTTTCAATTTTCAGGCACATGCATACATGTGCGTGAAACTATATCCCATCAAATTCACCCCTAAACATTGCAACAATGTTTACACGCAGTGAGAAATGAAATATATTAACAGTGAAGGCCTTCATTAATGTCAAAATGCATTGATAACAATAAAAAAATGAAAAGGTATGGCTTTTAAAGCAATGACTTTAGGAAAACACGAAAAAGCTGAAAAATCATCTTACAGTTTTGGCTGAGGTCAAGTTACTGTTTGGCATCTGTGCCCCAAAAAATTTGCAAATGGAAAATATCTACCCTGAAACGGCCACTGACAACAAACTGAATTGAAGTCTTGCCAATAAATGATCGAGTACAGTGTTTAAAGACAAAAGGGCTGAAAATGGAGGTTTTTCTAAGCAACAGCTAAAACTGCGATGATGTTGAGCACAGCATTTTGTTTACGGACCTCAGAGACAAGGCCGTACTGATAGCAACTTCCTATGCTGATCCCGGAGTCCGTAACACATTGCAAGTCGTCATCGACATTGCGAGCCTGAATAGAGTGGCAAAAAAATTTTGCAACTCCAACTCAAAATTTCTCAGTAATAATTAGCACATCTATTGCTGTTGAACAAATGCCAGAACAGCAAACATCAAGCTGAACCGTTAAATTTCACTAAGCGCAAAAATTTGATGGAACCGTCCTTCACATTGCTTCTTGGTTAATTTTTCTTGCAGCATTTCAGACCGCGTGCTTCCTCTCACGTCTCTCGAAATGTTCTCGACAAGCGTGAGTGAATAGTCGGGCAGCAATGAAATACAGTCGCGACACCAAGTCAGATTCTCACAATCTTCTCACAAAACACACAGGTTCCCTGCTCACATCCGAGTAGCGCTGCTGAATCGCAGAGCAGTCCCAGGTAGGCAGTCTCGGGATTCCGCAAAACGGCAGGCGTGACCTCCTCACTGGACTCTGCGGCGGCCGCTGTGGAAGAGTTTAAAAGAAGCAGCAAAGAAAACAATGTAGACAAGACTGTCGCACTACTTTACATCAACAAGAATGAACTAGCACTTATTTTGATCCAACCAACATTTTCATTACCTTTACAGAATCTCTACATGTATGCATCTCTCCATTTCTTTTTTCGTGTCTCGCTGTTCATTTATTTTTTTCTGCCTGTCTGTTTGAAAGTTGGCCTGTACATCTTTTTGATAGTTCCCTTTGGCTGGTTGTTTGGTGCGTTTTGCTGTCCCCTTGTTTGTTTGCCAGACTTGTCCCAGTTTGCTAGTTCCCTTGCAGGTCACTTTTTTTGTCACACGGTCAGCAATACAAGCTCACCGGTGTGCTGGTGCACTGCAGGTCTAGGGCGCTCAGCGACAACTCATCGCAGATGGTCCGCGAGCAGCTGTCTGCGGAGAAGAAAATGACGCTCGCTGGAGAGATGGAGCGGCTGTTGAAGACGCCCTCGTCACTGTCCAGATTGCCCTCGGCAGAGGTCATGGTCCCGGACTCGGCTTCAACGGCATCGCCGTTGACGTCGCTGCCGTGCAACGACGTGCTTCGCTCAAACAGCAGCTCCTTGAGCCTGCGGAGCAAAGGGTGGAAAAGAAAGCAGAGCAGCGAGTGTGAGTAAACATGCTCTCTCACTGTATGGAGCCCAAGCTTACAGAATCAAATCAAAGAATCAAATCAAACTTTGACGAAGGCCGCAAATGCAAAAACATCCGAGTGCCACTCGGCGCCTTTTGGCTATAGCAGCAGCATGCTGCCAGAATCTAGGAGAATAAAGAATGTGGTTGTGAGAATACATTTTGAGCCAGAACAGATGCACAAAAAAAAATGCACAAAAAAATGAACGAATGCATGAAGATAAAAGGCCAACGTAAATACTGTATATACTCATGTAATGAACCCACTCGCCTAATGAACCCGCCCCCCAACATTTGTCAGCCAGAATTTACTCTTTTTTTTCAGACTTTAGCTTTTTGTCCGCAGCACAGACCTTGGAAGCGTGCCAAGATGCTGCCCGCCCCAATAACATCACCACTTGTTCGTTTATCTTTTGAGAAGAGCTCCTGCCAGAGGGGTGCAAAGGATGGGGAGGCGCTCTGCGAACTTGGCAGAGCGCCAAGACGTTGCATGCTCTAAGCTAAGGCTTAAACATTCGCAGTACACACTTATCACCGTCCTGTGTGTTTTTTTAACCTCGCGTAAAGAAACGTGCGCCTGACCTTCAGGGTCGGTGTTCAGCATGTTCGCGTTATCTGACACGAATGGCCGGCCGGCACTGCCGACTACCACAAAATTGCCAGATCGCGTCAAAGTGAACGATGCTAAACACCAGCGGCACCAACGCGTCTGAACGCGTACATTTATTGATGACAGAAGGACGGACCGGACCGAGGTACAATATGAAATCTCGACCCTTCCAAAAAAAAAATCTGTTGAAACTTTTTTCCCCGCGTAATGAATTCTCCCCCCAAACTGATGTCAACGTTTCTGAAAAAAAATGTGGGTTCATTACGCGAGTATATACGGTATTTAATGGCCACAGGTTTAAACTCTTGTTGCATCAAACAGCTCAAACAGACCGATCTCACCACACTCCCTGCGCATGCTCAAAGCATCTGCGGCTGCCACAAGGCTGGTAAGTTCCACCGCAATCACCTATCTGTTTATGCTTGTGCCAAAATTTTGGTGAATACCGAGAACAGCCAGGCTGTGCTTTCTACTCATAAATTCTGGTGGAGAGCGTTCTCCTCAATAAACACAGCGCCATGTATTCTGGTATATTCCTCAAATTAAATTAATTAAGGTGGTGCTTGAATTTGTTGCCACGAATCAAGACAGAAGATGGCCTGCATGCACATCTCCCACGGCCTAAATTCCATTTGTTTCGGAGTTCATTCATATACAGCAGAACCTGTCTGTAGTAAAGTCACTCAAACCAGCAAAAACTTTTATTGCACCAACGTCTTTTCTATATCAGCTGTTAGTGATGGCATGCCTGAGGATGTTGGCTGGTATTTAACTGGCTACTTACTGAACACACTGTGCCGGTTTACAGAAAACACTCAGAAATGCCTTCATTCCTGCTCTTATCGTCCCTTTCTGAGATAGTTATTTATTTTCAGTCATCACTTTTTACGTTATCATGTCGTCGATTTCACTTACTTCTTGTAGAAGTACCACATTTGCACGAATACAACATGGCTACAAGTATAACGAGAGTTTGATTCCATGTGAAAATCAAAGCTTTCTGTGAGCCGGCGTCGCCTTCCGCTGCCTCAGTGTCATTTAAGAGGCAGTACTTAACAAACGCACGCGACACAGTCAAGTGTAGCAAAACCATTCACACAGTGTCGGCACGCCTCTGCTTTCTGCCACTGCTGCCTCGTGCTTCGTGCCACCCCGTGCTGTGAATCTTTGTCCTTTTTTTTTGCAGACCGCATACAAGCGCAGACAAGCGAAGACAGAGAAGGTTTACCATTTATTGACACAAATGCATGATATATACACCTTCCTACATGGTGTCACCCAACTGAAAAATGCCGACATCAGCTGGCCGCACTAAGAAATGCCGATTCTTTGAAAGTCAGTGAAATGGATGGGGCGCTGACACGTGATGCGTCCGCTTTTGCAATAAAATTTGCTTCAATTGTTCAATTATCTCCTCCCTTACATCATGGCTCCTATATACAGAGCTAGTATTCTGCACGCTTCGAACAAAGGTTTACAAGGCTTTTCATTCTTCATTTCATTTCACAATTGTGACAACGCACAGGAAGGTTCCCATCCCTGTAATTGCCGACCTTCCTCCTTTGCTCCATTAATATACTGGATCAGCAAGGCAAAGGAACTTCATACACCACCCCAGATGAACATGCAACAAAAGAATGACAATGTTCGATAGTCTGATCCACTGTTTGATCCACCGCACTGATTTTCAAACAATCAATGTTTCTGAGTGCGGCCACCTGATGTCGGCATTTTAGTCGGATGACATCATGAAGGAACGTACATATATCATGCATTTGTGTCAACAAACGATTGGTTGGAAGTGAGCGCCTGTGTTGCCTGCGTCCTTCTCTATCTCTGAGCGTGTGTTCTCGTACGTGGTCTACAGTGCAACACCAACTCTTCCATCAGTCTATGCTTTTGCCTTTTTCTCCCTACGTTACTCCTTACTGCACTTTTAACGTCTTTCCTCTCTCGGCGACCCGCACCACCTTCTTTCTACGTTCATTACCAGCTTTACCTTTTTATTCCACCGTGCACGCCCGCGCTTTTCCTCCCAGCCCCAAGGCCTTTGAATAGTTGGCTTCTCCTCGCAGCTCATGAATATAGTGGTTAAGCCATCTCAAAGAGCACCGTTTTATCGTCAGTGTCCGCTCATCATTCCGGGGGAAGTACTTCGTCATGACAGTTGCTTTATTAAAAATGTCCTTGCTATAAAGGAAAAAACGCAGTCGTCTATGGAAAGCAAAACGAAACCAAGGTGAAATAAAGAAAAGAAAAGGAAGCAAACATGCTCACCGGCAGTTTTCCGCTCGCTCTTGCCGCAGTTCATCCTCCTTGTCTTTCCACGTTTGCTTCAGGGACTGGAAAGGAATGCAAAATGAAAAGAGTGAAGGACGCGACTAAGCATTGCAGCTAAACAAGCTTCCCACAAAATACTGCATCTGCAGGAAACTGTGCAAAGTTCCTGCTCCAAGCCTGACAGTCATAAGAAAAAATGAAAAACAAGGGTGTGGAATGAGTAAGCCTTGTATATGGTGCCATGCTCAGGCTTGCGTGTGCTCTCTCAAACTGATGTGCTTAATGTGCAGCTTCCTAGACTAGCCAGGCCTTGTATCTTGAAATTAAATCTTAAGACAAATGTTCAAGAAAGTCCACTACAGTTACACGAAAAAGAATGTTTGCATGTACCACAGTAGAATCGCGGTGATACGAATCTCATGGGGTCGCGAAAAAATTCTTAAAAGCCGAAATTTTGTATCATCCATACGAACAAAATTCGTATGCAGATCCATGAAGAATGCATTGACACAGATCTGTTTACGGCTGACAGGATTTAGTCACTGCTGTGCGGCCACAGCTTGCTACTAACGATGCGTACCGCGCGATTAGCGATCACGGCTTTGGCGATGTGCGGGCCGTGCACCACCACTTACTACGCGTGGTGCGTACCGCGAGATTAGAGATCGCGATTCTGGCGATGTACGCGCCACACATGACCGCTCACTGCGCGTGGTGCGTACCGCGTGATTAATGATCGCGATTTCGGCGATATGCGTGCCGCGCACCGCCGTTCACTGCGTGCGGTGTGTACCGCGCGATCAGCGATAGCGACGTCGGCGATTTGCGGTCACGGCTCCCGCGTTCGTATCAACCGTAGAGGCGAGGAAGAGTTTGGAATATCCGAAATTCCGCACATCGTACACGTCTGGCCGGGGAATTTCGTGAATTCGTATCATCGCGAAATTCGTATCAACCGGGTTCATATCACTGAGATTCCACTGTATACAAGAATTCCTCGCAAAAAATATCTTGGCTCAGAGATTTCGCAGTAAGGCTGCTTTCAAAGCTTGCAGAAAGAAAAAAATCTACAAACAATAATGTAATCAACGTCATACCTCGACAGTGCTGGTCAGCTCCTCAATGGCTGCACTGCTCTCATCAAGTCTGCTGGCTTCCTGCACAACGCCAGGGAGACAATGGTTTACACGCATTACATAGAGTACTCACTGCTCAGTGACAAAAAAGAAAAGGACAGGTATAAGTACATAGCACCTCTGACAGCAATGTCTAGTCCAAAAGTCCCGGATTTATTTGTGTAATATGTGCACCGTTTCCCTAAAATTATGGCTTCAAGAAGAGGGTGCGAAAATTATGCGAATATTTTGCAAACACGTCCTAAAAAACTCTACGAAGGTAATAATACGCAATGTATACAGTGTACTGCCGCATACAAGTTGACTTTGCAACTCGCGCTCCTCGCTGGCTAAAACGAAAGACCTGACTCCAAAAGCAAGTCATGCATAGTGCAGCGCACTGTGCAATTAATGCTCTATTTGCAATTATCCTCTCTCTGAAAGGCTATAATGATCACTGTTTCCAAGCAACATATCTGGACACACCTAGCATGCTCACACACCTATTTTAGGGGCACTTCTGTTAAGATGAACATCTGACAAGACAGATTTTCGGGTCCCTCGAAGTTCATCTCAAAGGGAGTCTATAAATCCTCGTAATTAATGCACACCCATTTTTGCAAATGTTTCAAGAAAAAAAGTCCATTCTTGATGCCGGTAAATAGAGCACCGACAGCACAACCACAAAAACACTAATAACACACAGCAAAGCAGTTGCACACACGTCAAGGCATTAAAATATCTCTTAAACATTTTGCAAACCGCCAAAGCAATAGTATGCTACACCTTTTCTCTATAGCTTCTGAACCATTCAAAACACAGTCGCAGTTTTCTTCCGTCTCCTTGCACCCTGACGTCCTCTTCCACATCTGTTCAAAGCAGCATTTCTCCACGGAGATGCTAAGGGCAGCTTACGCACTGAGTAAAGTAGACAGCTGCGACTTCAAGAAGTTGTTTTATTTTTGTTCATTTTAGTTATCGCTCAAACAAAGAATGAATTCCATAAGTCTTACCAGCATAAAATACATAAGGCCCTGCCGAAAGATTTACAAAACTCCCACTGGCCAATTAGGACACAGCATGCAACATTTAAACGTCTCCAGAGAGCATGCTACACATTAGAGGTCCACGAGAGGGGACGATTCCATGGTACTATGGCATGAAGCTGAAACTTGCAAAAGATGGTCGCTTCCCAGCAAGAATTTCTATAGAAAATCTCTAGACTATCTGGTAACAGTCTATGACCTGTTTTTATAAGGAATTTTGGCAAAAATATAGAGGTCCCACTAAGAAAACTCACATCCTGGCATGCTAAAAACGAGTGCACGACAGTTGCACAAGACATGGTAGTTTTGCACTAGCCGGATAAACAGTTAAAGAAGACAGCAATGCAAATGCCAGGTGCTTCCCATATTAGCTTGCATCTCGCAAGTCACGTGCCGAAAGAACCTGACTTTGCTATGAAAGTGACACCAGCATCACATTGACATTTGCAGCTGACGGTATAGCTGACGGTATATTTTCTCTTAGTACACTCAAACCCCGCTACAACGAAATTCACGGGGTGCGCAAAATATTTCGTTGAAGTGGAAATTTCGTTGTGGCGAAATCAGCCCGAAAACACAGTCAAGTTGGACAACATAGTCCCAAAACATCATTTATTTTCAAAGAAGTCAGTAAGCTTCCTCTGCTGCTTTTTTTTTCCACGAGTGCCGGCAGCACGGCTTTCGCACTCGGTGAACAGTTGGATCACGACGTCGTCATCGTGAGCACCTAGAAATCTGCGGAGCACATCAAATGCTTCCATCACTTTTAGTGCAGATGGTGGTGCTAAATCCTCTGCATCGCTTTCATCATCCGATGATGCGTCGCTGTGGCGAACGCCCTTGATTTTGACTTCATCACTCAGCTCCTCATAAGAAAGGAACTTCCACTTCATAGACAAAGTCACTATGCTCGTGTTGATTGCAGCACGCAAGCACGAGTGAAAAAAACTAGGGCAAACGCGCTGCTGCTGTTGCCAGGCTGCTGCATTCTTTGGCGACGGATTGGTTGTGGCTCTGGCTTGGAAGAAAACGGAAGCTTGCACCCACACCTTGCCGCAAGGCAGCCAGCCCGATGGTCATTACCACCAAGCAATGGCGGTCTTCATGTGCATTTGAACGAGTGGATCAATTGGTTCCAGCGAAAGTTTAGTAAAACAAATCAGCAGGGACCCACTGAAGTACACAGATGGGTAGCGATATGCTTGTTTTATTGTAAGATAGATTTTTAAAACCAGCTTCACATAGCAAAAATTTCGTTGAAACGGAAACGCACCCCAAAAATGGTTCATTGTGATCATAAATTTGTTACATTGCTTTATACGGCGAGCTGACGGAGAATTGAAAATATTTTGTTGAAGCGACGTTCGGGGTTCAAATGTATTAAATATGTCATACTCAAATATATGTCATCCTTCTCCATGCATTAAGCTGCAAACATTAAAAATTTGCATCTTTCACCCCCCTCCACCAAAGCTGCATTTATGCTCCAAGGCATCTGCAAGCTTGTGGGGGAAGCTTGGCTATCTAGACAGTGCGACAGTGAGTGGTCCTACACTGAGATGACATGGAACACACGTCCAGCATGCCTCTGACACAATGCGTACCTGCGAGAGCTGTGCCTCGAGATGCCGGTTCCGTGCCTCCAGCTCACGCAGATGTTGCCGGTGCTGGCTTGCCACCAGGACGGCCTTCTTCTCGCTGTCCTGGCACTTGGCGAGCCTCTCGTTTAGGCTGTCCACCTGTATCCGAGTGGTGGACGGCAGGCAGTGAGAAAAAGAGGCTCATCATCATCAGCATCAGTTTGCCGATTCTTAACTACTTATTTATTTATTATATATTATTAATTTATTATTATTATTATGAATTATCATTTATTTATTTGTTTGTTTATTTATTATCACAAGTTTATCTCATAGCGAACCAGGTCATGGTGTGTTATGTGGTATGAGAGGTTTAACATCCCACAGCTGCACAGAGGCTACGGACCACTCGGGCTTTTTAGCATGAAATGATATATAACACAGCATATGAATATTTTTTGCATTGCGCCTCCACCGAAATGCAGCTGCGATGGATTCAACCCAACGTTCTTAGCCACAGCAGCTGAATGCCAAAACTACTGAGCCGCCGGGGCGAGTTAGAACAGTCAGGTCATCACCATAACCATCAACTGCAGGACCAAGTTCACTCTCAGATACCTTTGTGCCAGCCACATCCACCTCGCTCAATTAAGCAGCTTCTGGACATCATCGTACCGTGTGACCCTCAGCTGCCCAAAACTACACTACCCTTACCTGTATTTCACCCTGTCACTCGACAAGAACATCGGTTACCTCCTTTCTACATTGTGTGTTCTTCCTGGGTACAGCTGACAACAACAGTGTACGAAAATATGTGCACATATACAACTGACTACCAATAACAGCTCATAAACAACACTCCTCACAACAGTTTTGGAATAAACACCATTCTTATAAACTCAAATAACATGCTCCTCTACGCTCCAATAACACCACTCTACGCGAAAAGGTTTCATAGCAACACACGTACAACCCTTGTAAAAAGTTCAAAGCCCAAGGCGTTTGCTTCTGGACCATGCTCTGTAGCTTGCTATGTCTTCAGTGTTCTAGTTCTCTTGAAGAAAAGAGGAACTCCAGTCATCTTTCCTCTAAAATATAAAACTCCCACGGGTGCTATACAAGAGCCCCCTAGACAGCTTAGTAACAAAACTCTTGGGGCTTTTTACGTCTATACCCAACAGAACAACATAGCAACAAGTGAGAAAAAAGAAGTGACTCGGCAAACTTTTCGTTTCATGCAACGTGCTACTTACAGACAGTTCATGAAAACAAAAAAAACTGGAAACAAAACAACAAAACAGCGCACAATGAGTTCAGCCACAAAGCCAAACGCCTGAACTTCAAAGAAATTAAGTCCCCTTCATATCATCCCCCGAATAAAGCCAACACAAAAATTCCGAACCCAAATTAATCTTAACTATGCAGTAACAAATCTCTATCCTAATCATAAAACTCTAAGTATAGCAAGTAGCTCCAACCCAAATGAACCCTAATTCCAAAATAAATTTTAGGAAAATCATATCTGTGCCCAATTTTTTAGCTCTGCTGTGCTCCACCTTTTTGTCTTCCTACAGTGAAAACAGCAGCAGGAGTAGCTGCATCGTTCACACTGCTTCAGCACTGCTGAACCACGATGCGCACTACAGTCAAACAGTCAAGTAAAACTCGCTCCAGGAAGCTCCACAAAACATTGCCCCAGAGCACAAGTTCCCAAACCGGGTTCCGTTCAACCCTGGAGTTCCTTGGAGTGCCTTCCGGTTTTTCAACCCTCTAAACCTATGCGTGCTTCAAACCCTGCCCACATTTCCTTTCAGCAACTTAATTCTGGAACTAATCACACCGCAACTACTTGCAGCAGATTGTTCTCACTTTACAGCCAATCAGCATTAATTGAATCTGGGCATTTTTTGTGGTGGGGCTGTCCATCTGCACGCACTCAGTACAGAAAGGTACCGAGGCCAAGACATGTGGTGCTCTTCGGTGCACCTTTTGAGAGCCGTTGGGTTCCCCCATGGCTAAAATAACTGAGGACCTCGGTGGACACCTGAACTGTGCTGCAAGGGAAGGGATCAAGGAGGGAATGAAAGAGGAAAGGAAGAAAGAGGCACCTGAACAAAAAGGTAGTTGAGCACCGCCTAGGCTTGTAATTAACTCATTCTCAAAGCAATCCTGCCCTGGAGAAGTTTACTCACCTAATAATTCTTAATAATAATAATTGGTTTTTGGGGAAAGGAAATGGCGCAGTATCTGTCTCATATATCCTTGGACACCTGAACCGCACCACAAGGGAAGGGATAAAGGAGGGAGTGAAAGATGAAAGGAAGAAGAGGTGCCGTAGTGGAGGGCTCATGAATTATTTCGACCACCTGGGGATCTTTAATGTGCACTAACATCATACAGCACACGGGCGCCTTAGCATTTTTCCTCCATAAAAACGCAGCCGCCGCGGTCGGGTTCGAACCCGGGAACTCCGGATCAGTAGTCGAGCCCCCTAACCACTGAGCCACCGCAGCAGGTTCTTTACCCACCTCGGCGATCCGCTTTTCCAGCTGACCCTCCAGCGCTGCCTTGGCGGCCCTGGCCTGGGTGAGCAGTTGCTCTGCCTGCCGACAGGCGGCGCTGGTGGCAGCCAGGCTGGCTTTGGTCTCCTCCAGTTCCGAGCACGCCCGCTTCAGGGACTCCACTTCGTGGCACAGACTGCCAAGAGGAACGGGAGTGTTCGCACATGTTCATTTAGCATCGACACATTTGTAAAATACCACATTAAAAGGGCGACAAAGAGTAACACAGCTTGCATAGCAGCCTTCTCAGCATCAGGATGTGCAAGCAAGGGCACTATATAAAGCCCCACATCAACTTCGTTAGTCACAATTTCCCCATGGGTTCCCGTACTAACTTGCTTTTTTGCGGAAACAACACATAGCTGTGTCACAATGCAAAGCACGACAGGGACCATGACAATTACTCTGGCAACTATCACAGCAATTCATATCACAATTACTGTGGTAACTACTATGAAAAGTACCAGGGCAACTACAACGGCAACTTGCATGGCAACTACCACAGATACTACTGCAACAACTACGAAGGCAACTACAGCGGCAATAACACACAGCCAGCGAGCACTTCCCCACCTCCGCACGCGTTCCACCAGGTCCTTGTTGGTGGCCGCAAGCGCCTGGTGTGCTTCATCCAGCTGTGACCACTGGCGCATAGCGTCCTCCTTCTCCTTCATAAGCCGCTGGACGGTGTGCTGGTGCTGGGCGCACTCTGCTTCGTACTGCGCTACGTCTCTGGAATAAGAGGCACAAGGCATCGATGCAAGCACTGAAACCGTCACAAACCATTTTCTAACCAACTGCAGGCTCTAGGGACAATAATAGAAGCAAGTTGCACACTTCAGAAGCGTGTACAGTCGCGAGTAAAAAGGATTAGCACAACACCTGACACTTTTGTTATCGGCGTGTTCGTAACCACAGTGCCGAGCGTTGCTATCTGCCGCTCCTGTGGCACGTCACTAGTGCTACTCTTTTTTACTCGTGACTATACTTCTGCTTGAACTTATACCGACCCATGCCTTCAGAACAACACAGGTGCAATTAAGTTAAGCATTCAACATAAATTCATCCCACATTGATGCATGTAACACATTCAGCATTTACTACAAAATCTGCGATCAATCAACTACAGAGTTTACTGACAGTAACAAAAGCAAATCTCGGAATCAATTTGCAAGTCTTACATTGCACTTTGTAGTTAGTTATCAGATCCCCGGAGCAAGTGCACAACAAAAATTCAAATATTGTACAAGATGTGAACTTCGAACAAAAAAGCTCATTGCCGATAATGTATCGCCTGTAACACTCTAAACACTGTACACCGTGCTAGCAATATTGGAGGAGAATAATGATTTCAACATGAATAATGGCTGCACGTTTCATCAACTGCAGCAGAGGCAGGCGATGAATTCACTGTGGACTACAATGCGAAAGTTCGACCAAATGCACACTTTACTGATACAGTAATGGAAGCTGGCATGGTGACCGCTTTACAAAAAAGAATTCACTACAAACCAGCTGTGAAAGCAGTCGGATTGGCTTCATTGCAACAAAACATACTTATGCAACAAGTCATACTAAAATAAAAGAGCAAGCACTAGCCTAATACTGCAAAACAGCAAACAAAACAAAATAAAAATAAGCAAGATAGATCTAGTTCACTCACAGGAAGCTGATGTCCCCTCCTGTTCCTTCCTTGCTTCCAGTGCTGAACATGGATACTTCGAGGGATGCGAGAATCCCTAATGACATGTGGTACAAATCTTGTATAAGCACATC
Source organism: Amblyomma americanum (assembly GCF_052857255.1). Taxonomy (NCBI): domain Eukaryota; kingdom Metazoa; phylum Arthropoda; class Arachnida; order Ixodida; family Ixodidae; genus Amblyomma; species Amblyomma americanum. Next base: position 135,576,122 of record NC_135505.1, on the reverse strand, counting down.
AGGGATACTTACACACTAGTGATTAAACCATCACTTCGCTGTTCTGTAAGATTACAACACTGGTTTATTTACCACACAACAATTTCTTAACTGCCGATCAAATGGTATGCATACTGGTCTTAAACCAAATGTTAAAGATACCTAAAAATTGTTCCATAAAAACACCACTGAATCGCTTGGTACAGCAAAAACAGTGATCCACAGGCCCTTTGCTCCATGTTCATTCCAAAGCTCAAAGACCATTCAGTGCACAAGTGTGCAAGAACCAAATGTAATGCGAGAAACTTGTGCCCTCAACTGGCATTACCCTCTTCTTGCACTCTTTACCCGTTTCATGCCCTCTCTCCTTCCCCAAACCCTCCCCACCTTCCCTTCTCCATTCCCTTCCCTTTTCCTTATCATACATTTCTATAGGAAGCACAGTTACCCCGTCACTGAGATTTATGTTAATACAGCCAGTCATGCACAACACAAACCACAGCAGGCATCCAGAAAGTAAACACCACACGCAGCCACTCATGCGGTAAACCACACAGCCAAACACACCAGTGGCAAGTCTAGTGACACTACAGTGCAAAGTCAGCATGGAAGTCAGCGTGACAGCCAGTGCGAGAGTGCGACGGTCGGCTGTTACGGTGCAGTGGCTGACCCAATGGTCACCAGTGCAGCTATCGGTGCTGAAGTGCTAAACAGAAGTAGAAAGCCGAGGGGGTCAAAAAAGGCATGAATGTGATGCGACTCCTAGGGTGAAAAGTTTCAGCAGAAGCTGCGAGTGTTTTGACATTAAGCAGGGCACTTACTTGTGAGCCACAAGCGCACCGTCGCGCCGGCTGTCACTGAGACGACCTCCGGATAAAAGGCACTAATCAGGACATGCGATGGTTAGTGAGAGCCCCAGAGCAGCTTTCCCCAAAGTGTTTGCTCGACATGAGATGTTACCAAGAAAAGAAAAAAAAATGCCAATACCAGAACAAATTTCTTGACAATTTTAATGAAGCTAAATGTGCCTGGCCCACAATGTTCCATATAAGTATTTAACAATGCCCGAGATGTAAATCCACAGGCATTGAGATTCAAACCGAATTGCTGAAGCAGTACCTCGTGGGAAAAACTACAGCATTGCCAGGGCTCTTGTGGTTAGTATACAGAACATTTGCTCTCTGCGGAAAAACAGCAAACATTCAGGGCTGCAGTTCATTGAATTCGCATTCTGACTGTAAAGTTTAACAGTCTGCCAGAATTTGAGCTGAATGAACAATGCTCATCAGTCTTGAATCATCAGTGGCCAGGCAAGACTGTACTGCCCAAATAAATTCCTTCATTAGCTTTAAAATTAGAGCAGAATGTCGATGATACAAACGCAGTTGATACAAATTCATAAAATACTCCTGCCAGAGTACATCGTGGACAATGTGTGCAATTTTGGACGTTCCGAAGTGTCTCCTGCGCCGTTACGGACAATACGAGCACGCGAGCTGTGACCGCGCCCTCAAGCATTAAGCGCTGCCCGTACATTGCTGGCACCGTAATCACTAGTCGTGTATGTACTAGTGGGGTAGGTACCGCAAGCAGTGACTGGCGGCGCACAGCCTGCATATCGCTCACCGAGCTGTGCACATCGCTACCTTAACTCCGTTAGCTGCAAACAGATCCACAGGAATGAATTTCCCATGCTTCTGAATATGGATTTCGTTTGTTCCCGAAAGTATGAAATTTCTGATGATACGAATTTTGTAGCGATAGCGACATTATGGTAGCATTTCGAGCCTTCAGCATGGCTGCACCGCCACGCTGTCACGTGGTTGGTCACGTGGTGCAAAGCAGCTGCCGGCGGCACGGCGCCGTGGCTGATCACGTGGTTCGTCACGTGGTTGGTCACATGACCAGCCACGTGACCAGCCACGTGGTGCGGAGCAGCTGCTGCTGCCGGCAGCATGGAGCGCCGGCGAAACCGAGCTGCCGCAGATGTGTCCATGCGTCATGTCAAGTGGGACAAAGATGAAGATGGAACGCCCAGCGAAACAGTGTGGCGAAAGACCGACTTTGCAATTCAACTGAGCTAGTTCCACTCGGCCAACTGTAGCTATCGCATCACTCCAAGTTTAACCAGAGCTAAACCACCGCCAATTTTTTTTTTTTTGAGAGCCCATGAATGCCAAAGCATGAAAGCACCTAATCCTATGGACAGAACAGAGCTGGCAAAGCTATCAAAGTTAATAAAGAAACGCAAGGTAGCTGACATAAGGAAGTTTAAGATGGAAAAATTGAGCATGCTCTAATGGACGAAGGTAACTTAAAAGCGGTGAAGAGGAAACTAGGCATAGGTATAAAACCAGATGTATGCGCTGAGAGACAAGGAGGGCAATGTCATTAGAAATGTGGATAAGATAGTTAAAGTAGCCGAAGAGTTCTACACAAATCTATACAGTAGCTAATGTAATCAGAACGTTAATGAGAGAGGCAGTAGCACACAGCAATGGGACCTCCCGCCAGTAACGAAAGAGGAAGTAAAGAAGGCCTTAGAAGCAATGCAAAGGGGCAAAGCAGCTGGGGAGGATCAGGTAACAGCAGATGTCTTGAAGGACGAAAGGGAGATTGTGCTAGAAAAACAAGCCACTCTGTATACGGAATGCCTCATGAACTCGAGTGTACCAGGAGCTTGGAAGAGCACAAAGATAATTTTAATTCATAAGAAAGGAGACACCAAGGGCTTGAAAAATTACAGACCGATCAGCTTACTCTCCATTGCCTGCAATGTAATTACTAAGGTAATCACAAATAGAATCAGGACAACCTTAGATTTCAATCAACCAAATGGTCAGGCAGGCTTTCGTAAAGGATATTCCACAACAGATCATATTCGCACTATCAATCAGGTGATAGAGAAATGCACAGAATATAACCAACCCCTATGTATAGCCTTCATTGATTTGGAGAAAGCATTTGACTTAGTGGAAACCTCAGCAGTCATGCAGGCATTGAGGAATCAGCGTGTAGAAGAGCCTTGTGTGAAAATAGTGGAAAATTTCTATAACGACTGCAGAGCTACCATAGTCCTCCATAAAGTTAGCAATAAAATTCCAATAAGGAAGGGCGTCAGGCAAGGAGACAAGATATCGCCAATGCTATTCGCTGCCTGTTTACTGGAGGAATTCTGAGGCCTGGATTGGGAACAGTTGGGAATAAGAATAAATGGAGAATAGCTAAATAATCTGCGATTCGCTGATGACATTGCCTTGCTGAGTCACTCAGGAGGTAAACTGCAAATCATGATCAATGAGTTAGACAGCCAGAGCAGAACGAAGGGTCTAAAAATTAACATGCAGGAAACCAAAGTAATGTTTAACAGTCTAGCGAGGGAACAGCAGTTCACAATTGGAAGCGAGGTGCTGGAAGTGGTAAAGGAATACGTCTACTTAGGGCAGGTAGTGACAGCTGATCCGGATCATGAGAGGGATATAACTAGAAGGATAAGAATAAGGTAGAGCGCATATGGCAGGTTCTCTCAGATCATGAATGGCGGTTTACCAATATCCCTCAAGAGAAAAGTATACAACTGTATCTTAACGGTACTCACAGTGGGGCAGGAACGTGGAGGCTAACGAAAAGGGTTTAGCTTAAGTTAACGACAACACAGCAAGATATGGAAAAAAAATTATAGGTGTAACATTAACACATCGGAAGCGGGCAGAAAAGTTGAGGGAACAAACCGGGTTAGTGACATCAGAGTCAAAATCAAGAGGAAGAAATGGACTTGGGCAGGACATGTAATGCGAAGGCAAGATAACCGTTGGTCCTAAAGAGTAACGGAGTGGATTCCAATAGAATGCAAGCGTAGCAAGGTGCAGCAGAAAGTTAGGTGGGCGGACGAGTTTAAGAAGTTTACGGGGATACGGCGGCCGCAGCTGACAAAGGACAGGGTTAACTGGAGAGATATGAAAGAGGCCTTTGTCCTGTAGTGAGCATAGCCAGGCATGATGATGATGAGATTTGTATCATCAAGATTTGACTGCGGAACCAAAATGCTGCAGCGATATTAAGCTGAACCAGCTCACTGTGTACTTATTTACTTCGCTATCTATTTTTTTTAGCAATTATTTGCTCTTTCACTTATTGCTAGAATTATCGACGATATGCTGCTGCCTTTTATTTCTAGAGCTCACAAAAAGTGCACATGACTGAAGCAGAAGTGTTAGGATTTCCAATAAATGCATCCATTCAATGCCTTTCAGCTTGCAGAAAAAAAGAGTGACAATACCCGGCCTAAAAGATAATTTAGAGAAGCGACAAAACATATTCTCTTCATACAAACCGCATCGCCGCAATACAAAAATGAGCAACCTCTGCTAATGCACCTTAGTTACGGCTAGTTACATTTAAAAAGAACAGAATAAAGAAAAATATCAGTTGCACAAGTAAGAGCAGGGCGGTGAGCAGAGAAGTATGAAATTCTATTTGCAGGTGCCATATGCAAGGAAACGTCCATGAAAATTACTTTTCAGCGCAGAGAGCAAACAACTCGAAAGAAAACACAGGGCTGCCCCTCAGCGACACCTAGTCGGTGCCGGATTGACGCTCCCAATAATGTGTCTTTGTTTTACTAAGGTAGAGGAAGCTGTGCTTAGGAGGTTCCAGGCGTGCACTGTCATCACAGCAGTCACACCCACCTGCACTCTGAACTTGCCGTATGGTCCACAAGGCGTGACATGCTCCAGCTTGTCCCCTTTCAGTGATGGAAGTGCATGTTCAATGCCTTATTAATTTCTCATTCAGATGAAGACGGGCACACAAAATGCCACCACTCCGTGGTCCTGTCTAGGAGGCCTGATGTAGAGATTTGACATGGGCTTCTCTTGTCCTGCAGCCAATGTGCCTTCGCCAACTACCACTAACGCTACTTCTGCTAAACCACTTTATCAAGCTAGGGCCACATAGTAGCAGATGCACACTGCGTTGATTAAGTACATGCCTAGAAGGTTTGGTTTAACTTCTTTCTGTGCCTAAGGGCAAATCTTTTGACAAATTTACAAGAAGAAACAAATGCTCACCAACTACACTGCTAACAACAGACGAAGTTTAAATTGCTATAAAGTCAAGTCTTAATGAATCATGTTACCTCAGACGGCATTATACCACATTTTTATCAGAGCCCCGACGGCTCAAAAACCTGACATGACATGTACAGCACGACACAGCTGAAAACATGTGTATCTAGCATGACTTTCGCAACCCCGGACATCGAGAGACTTAGAACTTTGACTGAAGTTATTTTCGGGTTCTTCTAGAACATCTCACTTCACCGAACCTGCAGAACAGCGCCTCTCAAATGCATCGACATTAACATGCAAACAACCCCCCACCCACCCCGGATAACAAACGCCCCGTGCAGCCCTATGTCTTCCCTCCGTTGCACGTCCATCAGTCAGTCGTGTTAGTGGCAAGCAGAAAGAGAAGAGGGCTGCGCCCCTCTCACCTGCCGAGGAGCAGGTAGGCGGGGTCGAGCCCACCAAGGAATGGCCGCCACCCACTCTAGCACAGCTACCATCATCATCGCCACCACCACCACCGCACGGGGGGCGGTGGGGAGGCGTCGAGAGAAGGACACCGTTCCCGTCAGGATCGGAGCCGCCCAACTTACTTGGGTCCACAAGCAGGGAGAGTCCTGGCTCCCACATCCCCCTGTGCAGTCAAGGATAGGGGGAAATGGGGGAAAAGGGGGGGCATGACATGAACATGCTGAGGCCACAGACATTGCTTGCCATTTTAGTTCTAAATTTTTTTCCCTGCATAAGTAGTCTATGCAGGTCAAAAGAAAGCAAATTAAAGCGCACTCTATTAACCTGAACTTGCTTAAATGAAACTAACACTTTGATTCCGTCAACATCATGGGAACTTTTTTAAAAAAGCTCTTGTCGATTTGAACTCGACATATACTTCAAATTTTCAGTCCGGTTTGAGTTTTAATCATCGAGAGTCAAGTGGAGTTCACTTTGAAATATGAAACACCCACCATTCACTTTCTACAGCTCAGTACACAATTGCATAAAAGGCATCATGAGTGCTTCATAGATTTCATTTCATTTGTTTATTTCCATATCTGTATCAAAAAATGAAAATAAAAATTTATATGGCTGCAAAACAAACTCTTGATCACCAAAGGCAATGCAACTCGAAAAGTCCCTTCTCTTTTCATAGAAGCAGATTACATGAGTCGAATTTTTGTGAACCACACCGGCCCTATTAGATTGTTGTCGACGCAACCACTTTTTCCCAGATTTGATGTTTTACCTGCAAGTTAAGTCTATTTATGGATACTGGGACAGCAAATATATAAAAAGAAACTTCACAGTGTTTACACACCTATTTTGGCTCAATATGATATTCGTAACCCCAAACGCAGAAATAAAAAAGTCAGAACAAATTATGGAAAACAAGATCTGGAATACCAATTAATAGACATGTTAAATTACTCTGCTTCTATTTTAGATTTCTGCCTACCCAGAAAAAGGTTCAAACGTGAACTGCGGGCAATTTTGTTTTCCGTTGAGATTGTTAAGTAACAATGATAAATGTAAATTTTGTTTTCAATTGTTGACTTCTTTTTACGTGTTTTTGTGATATTTGAGCGAATATTCAATGTGATTAAAAAGAAACTGTCCATAGTGCTTAAGTACAGCCATATGTTGTATGTATGCGTGGACTATCTGTAACGATGCTTCTCTTTTTTTGTACCAGCTCTCTGCTGTACTGCTGTAGGTTTCTCCTTTTGTTACGGGGGCAGAGACCTCATCAGGCAACCATGCCTTTAGTCTCTGCCATACGCAGGATGATGTGATTTTCCTGCAAATAAAAACTGACTGACTGACTGACTGACTGAAACCGAGAATAAAATGGTAGGAAAAATAAATAGGTCCGACCTTGTGAAACTGCATGGTGTCAAGCCCTTTTTTTTTTTTAATCACTCAATTTGCCATATAACATAAACAAACACCAAAGTTCCAATAATGATAGTATTAAACTCACTGCACACAAAGCCGCCATCCATAGCACACTTCAGATTTGCATGCTACTGTGTACATAATATGGCACCTGAAAGGACTGACACTGCACAATGCTTTATATAAACTGCTTTCTCCCCACAAACAGTAATTAGGTTAAAGAACTTTAAAAGAGAAGCTGTCATTATTAAAAATAAGTCATCTGCCTAGACATTTTCTTCCTCCAATTTTGCCCTTTGCAAGTGCTATACGAAAATTCCTTCCCTGCTTTTTGCAAGGCCTTTGGCCTGCTACGATTGTGTTTATAGTAATTTATTACCTGCCAGAATCTCATGCACCATAAAGCAACACAGTTCCTGCAAATCAAAAGCAAATCTACCAAATAAAGCCAACTGCAAATAAATACTGCCTTTTAACAAAATTGGCGCCTTTAAAGCTAGCCTAATTGGCCATTTTTAATAACACACTAGCAGTATATTTCGTCATGCAGTAATACTAGTTGTTGGGTTTTTTTGTGCACATTGGCAAGTCAAAACATAATGCCCAGAAACACAAGGTGGTACCATGTGTATAGTTGAGACTACAAGGAACTAGTACAAAAACTAGGCTAAAACAGCACAATATGAGACATCAAGCAACTGCGTGGTCCAGAACTAGACCATCGTTGATAGCTGTCAGAACGTGGATAAGTGAATGACACACGACCAGTGTTGCCTGTATGAAATGATTGGATCGTTACAGATTAATAATGCAAAGTGAAACAAAATCTTTCTCTACAAAGTATCTTTCAAAAGCTATCCAGCAGTTCTTTTACATGCATACAATGTCATTATCATCAGCAGCAACTTAGCTAGGTACAGCCATAGCCAGGACAGAGGGCTCTTCCATATCCCTCCAAATAACCCTGTCCTGTGCCAGCTTCCCAGCCGCCATATCCTCGAAAACTTCCTAATCTCATACGGCCACCCGACTTCCCGTCCCCCCAATACGCTTGCCTTCCCTCTGAACCCATTCTGCTACCCTTAACGACCATTAGTTATCTTGGCTTCACTGCAAACCCCAACCATGTTTATTAACTGTTCTTGATTCAAGCTATCAGTAGAAACTGGAGGGGGAAGCAATAGCTTTATTTACTATATTATTTGCGCAATAACACTGCAGGCAAGAGCCATAGATAAAGTAAAAACGGGAGCCGCATAGACAATGTGGAGTCACAGAGTCATTGTACAGGAAATGCACCAATGAGCAAACTGAATAAGCTATGCAAATGTAACGACGTAGAAAAACCTTGCGTAATTAGAATCTAAGCTCATGCACAAAAATGTGCGCATCAAATAGAATCAAAATATGAAAAATAAAAGATTGACCAGCTGTTAAATCCAGCAAGTTGTTCAAAGCACTTGCTTCTGTCATACTCTGACCTTAAATGCAGTCATTGGTATGTTGCCCCAATTTGTTATTATTCAAGAGAAAAATAAATACTGGAATAAATTTGGCCTGGCAAATTAAGATGGCTGAAGTTCAAAGCTTTAATATCCTTGTGTGACCTGAGAAACAACTAGGATTTGATTATTTTCATCCCAAAACATGGGTGAAATACCTTTTGTTGTATTCCAAACTTTTGGATTAACCCATATATGCTGAAACTTCAGAGATTTGAAAAAATAAACATTTTTTAAATAAAATATTCATTTCACTTCACAATTCAGAATTATTCTGTTATTGGTGCCGATATTTTTCGAGACACCAACTTTTGAGTCAACCTACAATGTTGGCTACCAGGCAAATTCCCTACCTGTTACGTGTGGTAAAGCTTCAAACACTGGACATGACTTTAAAATCAGATTTCTCATAATGCACGCTGGTTTCTTGATGACAATGTGCGAAAATTATTCCTTCTTCTTGCAGAATTAAAGTGCAATCAATGAGGCCGACTTTCAAAAAAACGCATCCAGACAAGACAACGCACAAGACTGAATGCACACAACACAACCCTTGAACAGGAAAAGTTTATACCCTCCTGAACCTAAGCTAACGGGCACAAGCCTTTAAACACAACAGTTACTGTTCAAAAAAGCAGTGCCTTACATGTAGAGCGCTAGGCATAATTTGTTCCAGCATGGAGAAAACGTTGAAATTTCTAATGCACAGATGGTTTATGGGGGTTTAACATCCCAAACCGACTAAGGCTATGAGGGAAGACGTCGTGAAGGGCTCTGTAAATTCCAACCACCTGGAGTTCTTTAATGTGCGCTGACAACGCACAGTACACAGGCCTCGAGAATTTCGCCTCCATCAAAATCTGACTGCCTCTACCGGGACTGCACTCCGTCTTTTGTGTCAGCAGCCGAGCGCCGTAACCACTCAGACACCGCGATAGCTCTCTGAAGCGCAGAGGAAGATAACAGCTTTCATAACTCAAACATGTGCTTATGTCAATTGGTGCACTTTTATGAGTGCTCAGAGCCTGAAAGAGTTTCACCGCTAGCTAAAGTGCCCAAGCCCCCCCTTGCCTTTTTGACTGCCACCCGACCTTTTTAAGAGCCCATGAGCAGGAGAAAAATGACACGACTTTGACAACACTTACTAGATGGCAGCTCAGGGCATAAAACTAGCCAAGAAAGAGCTTTTTACAACACTATACTTCCTTCCATGGCTGCCTCCCCTGCAGGTACGTTGTCCAATGTATATTAAATAAATTTTCCATTGTCGGGTCTCGGGACAGAACGACACTGTCATAGCTTGGACACTGCACAGATAACAGCACTGATGTTGTGTCCTGTTGTGTGAAGCTCGGAAGCACTCACTCGATGTGTGCATGGCTCTGGTAGTGGTCGAACAGGTCCCGGATCACCTTGGAGTTGTGGATGTCCACCTGAAAGTCCCGCTTCCCGGACCCGCCAGTTGTGACCAGGCCCTTGGACTCACTCTCCGCACACAGCGCGCTGTAAACCTGGTTCAGCGAGTGGATATCCTGCATCCATCACATCACACCCGTCAGTTTCAACATTCATACACTGGCCGTATAGTGCGGTAGCACTACTAGGCGCTCTTGCTGATTTCGGGCATACATGCCTACATGCATACATACGTATGTGCATCCCTGAAGCCTGTTTTGTGGTAGGCGGTCCACCTGCCCACCGGGTTGTGGGCAACCTGCCAGGTGTGTGTACACCTTGCACACCTTCACATGGATGAAGGCATTAAGGCTTTTACCCAAAGGCCTTTTGGTCAAATGCCTTTAGCACGTAAGGACCTTAGGTGCCCACCCTAGCTAGCGCTACAGCACAATATTCCGCACTTAGCCATGCTAAACCATCGGCTATTTTTTTCACAGAGCACAATCACTTGAAAAAGCGACGCTAAAGGCATATGTATAACAGGTATTTCAGGGAAGGTGAGCACTAATTTTTAAAAATAAGGTTTTTGAGGTAACGAGAAGCAATTTGCGGCATATTATTAAGAGTGTTGGCGGACGTCAAAAAACAGGCGACTCATCTTAACTAGCTAAGTGAATAACTATATTCCAATAGTTAACTTTTTAACTATTACAAATAGGCACCTGACTACAATTAGAGATTTGTAGCCGGCCGTTAGTAATAGCCGTATCCGTTTTTAGAATTTCGAAAACGCCATTATTTTCACTGCTGTGGCACTACAAAATTTGGATATTTCGACTTGTTATCACCACTGCAGGGGTTGCTTTGCCTGCATACATTACGAAAGTGCATGTATATTAGCACGATGTGGCCAAATTTTGTTGTGCCACAGCGGCGAGAGTAATCACGCTTTCGAAATTCTATAATCAGATATGGCTATTACTAACGGCCGGCTACAAATCTCTAATTGCAATCAGGTGCCTATTGGTAACAGTTAAAAAGTTAACTATTAGAATTTAGTTAATCACTTAGCTAGTTGATTCGCCTGTTTTTTGACGTCCGCCAACGCTGGCATTACTATGCCGGAAAAAGCTTCTGTTTACCTCAAAAACCCTGCCTTTTAAACACGAGTGACCACCTTCCCTGAAACACCTGGTATATATATCGACCGATTACTGCAATCTAACGACTAAAGACACTATTTTCACTGAAAACGGAGTTTCTATAATCAACAAAATGCCAAAAAATGAAGTACAGGTTTTTACACAGTTTTTTAGGTGCAGATTCCAGAGGCTCGTCTAAGCAACCACTTACTTCAAGGCAGTAATCAGAGAGTCCTTTTTAGTGTAGAATTACAAGATTAAATGGAGTGGGAGGAAAATTTTTAAAGGTTATTTTGTCCGCGATAAATGCATCTCTTGCTGGTGGACAAATGACAATACAGCCAGAATGAGACAATGAATCGATTTTTACTAACAATTCAAGTTGGATGGAATTGCCACCAACATCCCTTTAAAGGGACACTGAGGAGAACTCTATCATTTTTTTTGTTAGCAAAATCTGATAGTTCGGCATTTCATGGCTTTGTTGCCGCTTGTCCGGGCGCGAAAGATGCATTTATTTCAAAGAAATTTGGATTCGAAGATGAAAAAGTTTTTCCCGCCGCTCTGATTGAAACTCGGGGAACTCTTATGATGCCACGGCAACTCTTATGACGTCTCAGAACGGAGTGACGTGATACGTGACGCAGACTCCGTGATTTCTGACGGCTAGCGGTGCGGTGCGCAACCTTCCTTTGCCAGCCTCAGAGATTCGTGGCTTCCATGAAGGGAAATTCCTCCAAGGTGGCGCCTCTTGTCATAGGAAGTAATCGCGCTTGTACTTGCGAGATTGGCCTGTGGCGGCGACACCTGTATTTTGGTTCTTGCTATTTTCTACATTACAAGAGCTTTGTTTTCAGTAAGAGTGGCATTTTTGTGATCAGGAGCTGCTATTCTATCGATACAAGCCAACTTCAATTTCTCCTCAGTGTCCCTTTAACACCTCTCCACGGGTCATGCAAACGTGCATGAAGTTTGAGTCTGGCTACCACAGTATGCATGAGCAACTCAGTCAACCAACCTGAGGTGAACACTGGAAGCCCTGGCTTTCAATGACATCCATGAGCTTGTCCAGGGCAACGATGCCACTCTCGGGTGCGTCGCACAGTTCGACAAGTTGATTCAGGGCGTTCACGACTGAAGAGCTGCCAAGGTCGTCGGTCCTCGCCACCACTTCCTCAGAACCTTCACCCTCAAAAGTCTCTCTGTCCTCATCACCGTCATTTACCAGAGGGCTCCGAGGTTTCTCCGAAGGCAAGATCATCTCTTCTGATGACAGGAAGTCGCAAGGTATCAGTTCACTGTCGCCGTCCATTCGGACACGAATGAGTCACGAGTGAAGCTTTAACCCATGGCTGCCGAGAAATAATAGCGAGAGAAAAAAAAAGTGCACAGATTTAAGTGTCCAGTCTGTTGCTTTAGCAAGTGTGTAAGCTGAACATTCTGAGACATGACACTACAGTAAGCAACAAAACCAGCGAAAAAAACTTGGCATATTGTTTTTTGCAATCACTAGGTGTGACAACAGGTTATCCTTAGTTCAATTAAATCACAGAGTACGAGTGACCTAGCACAAAGAGATGGGCTACATTTTTTGCTTTTCAATAACTTGGATTATCGTAAAAGAGAAGGATATACAATGGTGGCAGGAAGCCCTCACAAATACATGGTGTGTAGAGTCATGGCATCCGAATTTAACTAGTAACTCAGCCACTTTCTTTTACATACTGGTCTAGTCTGACATGTCCATAGGCGTGCACAGGTCTCTGCCTAAGGGGGGATGGGGGGTGGCCAAAGTTCACAAAGTTCATGGTAGTGCCCATTCATATCTTCTGGGTAGCGGGAACATAATGGTACAAAATCTGCACCCCCCTTTTCCACGACTATTGGGGCGGCCGCTGTGCTCCTTCCCACCCAATGCACGCCTATGAATATGACTTAAGCAAAACCGACTATCCACGTCGTAGTTATAAAACAGTGATCCGGCTTAGTACAACTCATTCTGTGTGGGCATAGCATGGAGCTTTCTTTGATTACTAGTCCGGACAGCTGACAGCAACAAGGCAACTATTACCCGTTTTTGGATCGTACTAACGTCTGCTGTTTCGTTTATTCCGATTGCCCATAAATGAGACGGTGGTTACAGTATACATATCCACGTTAATAAAATGAATCAAAGGAAATACCAGACAAAGTACTGATCCCACACATTCTGCAGACGGACCATGCATAGTTGAGCAGCTAGCCTTTCCACTTGATGCACAATACCCAACGGTCACAAATAATAGTATGAATACTTGCATGTTTGAGATATTAAATGTTAGGCGAAACGTTGGGTTAACTTTAACATACCGCGCGAAAACGACAATTGTATGTCTTCTACATCGCAATCGACATTGTAACACGGTTTGATAACAATTCATGCAAACAAATAAGGGTACGTCTGCCCCAACGGCTATAAAAGCAAGCACACAAATGAAAACGAGGGATAGACAGGTCAGGCATGAAAAAAAAGAAAAAGGCGGAACGAATTAGACAGGCAGCCCGCGAATTACAACTGGGGCGAAAGGCCAATGGCACTGAACAAGCACTAACGAGACCAATACTAGGGTGGCTAGAAAGTCCTAGCCACCCTACCGGTACGTTAAACCTCGCCTGCATCGATTATCTGGCCCGCAGCAGACGGCCGGAAATCATGGGTCAGTTTAAATTTACTCACGTTTTCGATTCAAAACGCACAAGCAAGCTGCAGAGATGATTTTGTTGCAACTAAACCTACTATACAAGTTGCGCACACGCAACACAATGCAAACAGTTCGAGTTTTTTTCCTGGCCTTAAAATCTATTCGCTCTATATATTCCTCCTTGTGCGGCAAATTAATGAACAGCGACAGGCATTTGCAATTGAAAACGTGAATGTGTGCACGGTACTACTTAACGAAACATACTCAACGGCACAAGTAAACGATTCTCATGCACCGCACAAGTCAAGCCGCACGAGTTCCAGGTTCCCATCACTAAATTGAGCGAAGATGAGCGTCAGTCCTACAGTTTCTTCGCTAACGCCCAGACATCGAAACGCATTTCGAAAACGCCGCCAATCCTTAAATAAACCGCCGCGTGCGTAACCTCTACGCATCTTGGCGGATGGCCAGGAAGATTCAGCGCCACTTTTGCAAACATAAAACGACTCAGTCAGTATATATATCTCGAAAAGGAGCTTACACGTCACACGCCCAGACTAATGTGCCGCCGCTGAGTCGCCTCCAAACGCCAGTCATTAACGTGACAATATGACAATGAGCAGAAAGAGGCTCCCACTGAGCGTTTGAACTCGCAGAACGCCCGAGGGTCTCGATGCGGTCGAATCGACAGCCTCAGTAAGCGCTAGACAACGTTGTCGAAGTTACCGTGCGGGGTAGAATTCACGATAGGAACATACAAGACACGACAAACTGACAGTTAAAGCAGTGAAAACAACTCAGCGTGCAAGTATCAAACGTGGGCACCGAACGGCACCAACGAAGGCAACGAAGGCCCCAAGGAGGCTGGACCCTTCCCGACATGCTCTACTCTGCTTTCTGTCGTCTGCTGCGAACTGTTGGGGACAGATTGTGCCTAGCCTAGGTTCTCTGGGGAATAAGCGTGCTCAATAGAAATATTCTCAACGGTGGCTAGAATACAAAAAAACTGCTTGTCTGTGGTGTTATTTGAAGTTTTCTTCTTCGGAAGCGTTATCGTTTCTTTCTCAGTTATGTCGTTTTTTATCTATAGGTTTTCGTAGAGAGATATATCAACCCCTTTAAATGTGGCACATTGTGGTGGTGGCAAGTGCCGCCTTAATTGTTTAGTATTTTTGAAAGTGGAAAATGAAAATTAATTTTTGAAGAAAGGAAATGGCGCATTAATTGTCTCACATTTATGCGGTCACCAGAACCGCGCGGTAAGAAAAGGGATTAACGTGGGCGTGAAAGAAGAAAGACAGAAAGAGGTGCCGTAGTGGGGGGCTCCGGAATAATTTCTACCACCTGGGGATCTAATCGCACAGCACACGGGCACCTTGCGCTCTAGAATGGTAGCGTGACGACCGGCGGCGTAGAGCGGGCCGCTTTTGCGACGACCGCCACGAGCACCCGATGGAGGACGCTGCGTGCAACTGCGTGCATCAACGTAATTTTTTTAATGCATTTCTGCAGGGGAATCGTCATTCCTTCGTTATATCCATTATTTTGTTATAACGAGGTTCGATTGTATATATTGTTGCGGGAAAGAATATATTTACAGTTATTTACACAAGCGAAGGAACAGCTGCGAGTGGCACTGAGAACACAGCCAGAACTTCGTTGCCTTCTTCGTCTCCGTCCACTCGTTCGTCGTCTATCCGCTTCGATATTAAGTTCATACTTCAGTGTCGACCTAGGCAAGAAAACGGACATTTCGAAAGCGTTAGGAACCATAGCCATCCCAAAACATCGTTTTTTCTGATGGAACTGGTCAGTAACCTATGTCCCGTCTGGGCAAATAACACCTACGAGACATTTTCGACTTAGTGTAGAAGAAACAACATACCGCCGTCACTGAAACGAGAGTGGCAGTAACACATTTTTGTCCTTCCCACGTGTTGGCTGTTCGTCATCATTTGTATGGTACTCTCTGTGAGTTTCTTCTTGCGTGTGTACTATAGCCGCTCCCTTTGATATTGAAACTATTTGTATTTCCGTCAACGGCGCGCTCCGCATGCGCATGCCCTCGTTGAATAATATCCGCCTTACCGACTCATATAACAGCCTGAAACCTATGGCGTCGAACTGGTTATTAGGAACTGACGCCAGCTGGTATTAGGATTGGCGCCAGCAGGTCCCGAAGATTGCCACCAAGACAGCATCTCTCGCCAGGTGTCTGCGGGGTGCATTTACCGCGCTCGCCCGGTCGTTGTGTGGGGCAAGCGGGGAGCAAGGTCCTGCGAACATCCCTTTAAGGAGTCGCCGCCGCCGCCAGCCAAGTGGTTCCGGCTGTCTTCTGATTTTCCGCGGCGTCTCTACCGACCCGACTACTCCTGGCTTCCCGGGCACAGCACCAATGTGGGAACGGATCGCCACGGCGGCTCGTCCACAGGCTTCGCCGGGCGTCGCTAATGGCAGAACCACTGGGGATTATCTCCCGACGGGGCGCTCCGGCTTTGCGCCTCGGCTTCCTCGAATTTCACCGACCGGCGGAGATCGGGCCGACCAGCTGACGTCTCCTGCCAGCCCGGCGGGGTCCTGGCCGCATACCCCTCTCTCTCGGGCTCAACTTATGCCGGGGGCGTGTCCTTGTGTGCGGAGGTGTCTGTATGTGCGTGAGAGTGGGAGTTTTGGCCGCACCCACCACGGCGAGGGCGTCCCCTACCTGGGGAATCTAGGGAAGACGCAGTGTATAAAACTGGACGGAAGATGCAGTTGAAGCAGCTCACTTCTGAACTCAAAAGCTTGTAAATATGTAAAATAAACCAAGTCTTCTTTCTCCACTAACGAACCCCTTCACTCAGCTGCGCTCCTGTCCGGGTCGGGGAGGGCGTCATCTTGACCGAGGTTGTGTCGAGAAGTGACCCCGATCCCCACCTTCAACATGGTGCATATTTACAAAGATTCACCACTGGCTTCACTCGGGCTAACGTGCCACCGAAGGCACCTTTGGTGTGCCGGTGGTGTGGCATTGGTGTCACGTCCACCCCGATTCTTTCATGACTAATAGGGTACCATGGCGGAAGTTCATGATCGCTTATGGTGAATGGATCGAAAATTCATGTGTTGCTTAAAAAAGAAGGTCGAAGCTGTCTTGAATGCATCAGTCAGTTGTGCCCTTTGCCATGGGGTGGAAATGAATGACGCCTGCCACTCCTTCATTCCTCAACAATAAGCAAATAGTCCGTAATGAAATGTTTTTTCTTACCTGAACGGAGCTTAATTCTAATCACAAGGTAAATATGTTATATGGGTAATAATCTGGATGGCTTGTTTTGTTCACTGGAGTGGAACATAAACTTGTCGACTTCCTTCACTCCTGTAATTTCAATACTTTAGTTTGATATAGTTGGTTGTAACAAGACATAATTACACAACTGGCGCCAGTCCTGTCTCTGTGTGTTCGTCCTCGTGTCTTCGCATCAGCTCTCATTCGTGCAACTATGTCCCGTAATTGCTTATCGAAGTATAATACAGCAGGCTGTGGACTATGCTCTGCCATTGCCATTTGCAGTTTCTTCAACTTGCATCCTGTAGTACTATAGTGAACATAATAATAATAATAATAATAATAATAATAATAATAAGAAGAAGAAGAAGAAGAAGAATTGGTTTTTAGGGAAAGGAAATGGTGCAGTATCTGTCTCATATATCGTTGGAGAAGTGAACATATTTCCCGGCTCAAAAATATAACAGAATAAAGATATAATCTAATGCAGAGGTCCTGGCCAGCGGAGCTGCACAATAAAATAACAAACAAAAAAGTGTGTATTAGGAGCCAGGAAGATAGTGCTATAGTGAATCTATCCTCTACTCAAAAAAGACAACAAAACAAAGAGATAATCTAATGCAGATGTCCTGGCCAGCGCAGCCGCTCAACAAAGATATCAACAAACAGAAAAGTGTCTACTGAGGACCAGGAAGAAGCGCACATGGGGTCAACCGGGGTTCGGGAGCGAAACAGTCTTAACGCGAATGCGTTTTTTTTTTTTCCGTCGTCCTCTATGCGCGTGCTTGTGTCTTATTCTCCCTCCTGGACTGTTTTCTCTGTCCTGCACGAATGAGACCGCTGAGAAGCCGCCGCAAAGGCGCCACCACCGCGTCGGCTTGTAGTGCACACGCTATCTGGTAGATGGCGCTGCACGAGAGAGGTCGCTAGAGGTCGCTGGCTGCAGTGAGCTGCAAAAGTGCGGTCTGTCACGACCGGGGACAGACGGCTCGACGCGACTGCGTCGTGATTGTCTCTTCACGACGTTCTCTACGGCGGTTCTTCTGTGGCTTCGCGAACGAAAGAAAGAAGAAACGAATGAAAGAAAAAAGAAAGTAGATGTGCCTCCTGAAGAGCTCGAATGAAACTCTGCGAGACAAGAGGAGATGACAGGCAAGGAGAAAGGAAGAAAAAAGAAAGGAATGTACAGTACCGTTGAGGAACGTGCGAGACGTGAAAAGCACGGAGATGCGAGTGGCGAAGAAGCAGAGCAACACGAATGCAGCGTGGGCGGAGATTTTCGGCGCCGCGTGGAATTCGCGCCGAAATGACGAAAGCGTGACAGCGCACGCCCCCCTCTCTCGCTCGCCTGTCGGTTCCTGGTTTATGTTCACTGGTTTATGTTGCCTCTTCTGTGTGTGCATGCGCTCAAGTACCGGATTTACCCGGATGTAACAAGGGCTCGTTTTCTTGAACCAGGAAGTGACGAAAGTTTGGTTTGGTTTGGTTTAAGGGGGTTTAACGTCCCAAAGCGACTCAGGCTATGAGAGACGCCGTAGTGAAGGGCTCCGGAAATTTCGACCACCTGGGGTTCATTAACGTGCACTGACATCGCACAGTACACGGGCCTCTAGAATTTCGCCTCCATCGAAATTCGACCGCCGCGGAAGTGACGAAAGGAAACAATTCTTATATATAGGCGATGCAGTTGGTGCTATACTGCTCAAGAAATGCACTACCCCCTCTATGACTATAGAAGGTCTGTCGGTGGATACATGTCCGGAAGTGCATCCTCCGGAGGATGAAAACTTTACAGAACCGAACACGCTCTCTCACACACACACACACACACACACATACACATTTCTTTTTTTGCAGGGAATTACAGCTATACTGCTAAAGCATTAAAGAGTGAAAGTTAAACGACATGGAGGGGATGGGGGGGGGGGGAGCTTTGACCTAATGAAAGGTGCACTTTACAATCGAACACATTTATGTGCTTTTTCACCATTGTCCGTAGAATATATATCTCAAATTTTTTTTTCTCATTCTGCATGCAGTCTTTCGCTTTCATCGTGAGTCCCAGTTACACCTCTAGGCAGAATGCACAAAAGCTGTGCATCTGTGCCATTTCGCCCACTGGCGATCTTATTTCCACGGCGAAGTTGCGACATTCACCCAACAGCCATTTACACAATCAGCACAATTCAGAGTTAGCGAGGATTCAAACATCCACCCAGGTTAATATCTCCCTTACGCATGATACCAACTTATCCCGCAACCCCCTTAGTAAGTTCCAAGTCCAGCAATTCCAGACAAAAATTTTGAAAATTGGAAACTTGTAAGATACTTTTATGATAATATTGAAGCCAATGGTCCACTCTTTTTTTATGTAGCAAAATCTTTCAAAAGAAAGTGTTTCCATCGGTGGCACCGAACAGTTAAGACTCCCATAGAAAACCAATGGGGAACGCTTTTGATGATAGCAAAAACGTTGATAGAAAAAAAAATTCAAGACTGTGGACGGGTGATCTGTAGATACGTATAGTGAAATCTTGCATTCGGGTTCGGCTGCATTCGCGGTCGGGTTCGAACCCGGGAACTCCGGATCGACTACTGATCAGTTCCCGGGTGCGAACCCGACCGCGTCGGCTGCGATTTTATGGAGGAAAAACGCTAAGGCGCCCGTGTGCTGTGCGATGTCAGTACACGTTAAAGATCACCAGGTGGTCGAGATTATTCCGGAGCCCTCCACTACGGCCTCTTTCTTCCATTGTTCTTTCACTTCCCCCTCTATCCCTTCCCTTACGGCGCGGTTCAGGTGTCCAACGATATACGAGGCAGATACTGCACCATTTCCTTCCCCCAAAAAAACAATTATTATTATTATTATTATTATTATTATTATTATTATTATTATTATTATTATTATTATTATTATTATTATTATATGAAAAAATTGCGTTCATAAATGGTTTCCCGCTCAGAAAGGCGTTTGTCCAGAAACTGCTGGGTACGGTTGGTCCCCTGTCGTCTCACTGAACGCGGCTAAAACCCCATCTCCAAGGCAAGCCCGAATTCCCGCTCTTTCGTCGCTTATTATACTCTACACCGAGTGCGCATTATGCAGTTTTGCCTCCAGCACAGCGCACAATGAAGCTCACGCAGAGTTCTTCCTCGTAGCGGGATCGCAGGAGCTCGGCGAAGTGATTCACGACACGAAACTCATTAAGACGCTCGAGCAACGGCATTCATCAGCGCGGGACACAACGCAGCGAGCGCGCATACGGGCTCGCCGCCGGCTTTTCCTGCGCGGTTATACCGAGGTCAAAAGCGCTGCCGGGGAGCGCGAGAAAGCTTTCGGCGAGGCTTAACGGTCTCTCTCATTGTCTTGCCCTGGCAGCCCGGGGAGAGTTTTGCACAATGCGTTCGAATGCAATTACGTGACCGTTTTATTTATTCGCTTACGTTCCTCTCATGCGAGGCTCTCAACTTTCGCCCTGCAATACTCAGGCAGCGCGTTCGCACTCACGCAAGCACGGGACTGCCTTGCGCAGAGTATATAGTCTTGCTGTAAGTGGAACGGTGTCAACGTGCGGGTCTTCAGTTAACTCTTTGTGAAATGCGTCAGGCGGGGTCCTCTGATAGCTTTCCCGGTCGCGAAACTTACCTAAGAAGTTTTCTGCAGTGATAGTTTCAGGCACGAGCTACGAGAGGCGCCACCGTCGATTGGAGGGTAGCATGCAAGCTGCTGTTCATGAAACAACCGTTGCACACGGGAGAGGTTGCCGTGTTTTAAGTGGGACAGAGGAAGAGTTACCTTGATAGAGTAACACAGAGCGAAATATAACTATAGGCAGTATGGCTAACTCATTTATGGAACATAAAAGACGTGATTACGAAGTAACTTGGGTCTTTGTGCAGTGGTTTCGCGCGTGTTGTACGCGACAAGAAAAAAAGTGTGTGATCTGATCAGGCTAGTGGGTATCGAACGGTGCCGATCTCCGTTCACACAGAAGGGCGAGCCCTGCAATCGACGTGACACCTGGACGTGGTCGCTGTAGGCGGCGTACAAAGCTGTGGGCATCAGCTAAGTAAAATAGTGGTATAGTGGTGGTTCAACAGCGCAAACACGCACAGACCAAGAGACGAGACACACAAACCACACTCATCTCTTACTTGGTCTGTGTGTGTTTGCGCTGTTGAAGCACCAGCACTATGCATCAACACCAACTAGCCCAATCTGCAGTTCTTCTACAGTTTAAAATAGTGGGATACTAGTCAAGAAAAGAGCGGCTTTTCGCCTTCAAGGGACCCCATTCCAGCCAATGACGTAGGCAGTTTCTCATGAATCTGCTAGCTTGAGTAGCAAGAAAATGCAGGGAGTGGCGTGATAATGCAGGGAGGCGACTATCCCATTTCATCTGTCACTCCCTGTATTGTCACGCTAGCAGGGTCATGAGAATCGGCCGACGCCATTGGCTGGAAGGGGGTCCTTTGACGGGGAAAAGCCGCTTCGTTCTTAAGTTGTATCCGACTATCAAAGGTCCTGCCTTAACCACCAAAACTAGTGGAACCAAACGTTATCCCACTTTGGCAGGCAACCCGTTTGCCAACTATCACGCCTTGGCGCCATGTTAACTTGCTTGGTTAATGTGGTTAAGTTTCCTGGGTAATCGCATGGGTCCATAGGAGCGTACACGGCACTATTCCATCATTCGAATCATGAATGGGGAAAATAAATATCCGATCGGCATCTTGGCGACTGCAGATTCAGTGCTGAGATGCAACAGCTCGGCACATTTGATTCGCTTGGCAGCGCCTTGGCAGTAAGGTCACTTCAAACTGATTTATAATGTTCCAAAGCTACATAGCAAAGGTATGGAAGGGACTTAATGTCTCGGTAGTGATTGCGGACATCCGAAGTTTTCAGTCCACTGGAATTTCAGTCCTCGAACCTGAATCGTTTAAACAGTATCTGTCATACTGGTGGAGTGATTAGATAGGGACAAGGTGGAGGAATAAGATACAATATAATGAGTTAGATAAAAGATATTATAACATGGGATAACATAAGCATAAGTGATAAGATGCACGGGGCAAGCCCCTCGGCTAGACATCACACTGCCACCTTGGCTAGGGTATAATCAGGGTAATGAACCAGCTGCTTCGCAGTCAGGTGTGTAACTACTCTTATAAAAATGGTCTATAGACCTTATATAGATTTACTCGATTGCCATTCTATAGATATTTCTTTTTGTCTATGCATAGTCTATACACTTTCGATAGCCGAAAGTCTACTAAAATGTACGGCTATAAATCTATAAATAGGCTATAAACCTTCTGTGGGACTTGTATTGTCTATAGATTACTCTATATGATTTGTCTACGAAAAGTCTATAGACTTCATACACAGGCACCATACACACCATGTGCATGTAAGGTGGAACATCAGCACGCCATCTCAACGGCAGGTGATGCGGGCTCCGCACCTTTTTAAACGGTATACCGCTTACTTGTTCGACAGTATAACAACGGACGCCGAGATGGCAGCCTGAAGCCTGCCCGCATTGTCTCTGCCCCGTTAGAGATAGCACTGAATCCGGGTGTTACACTGCACCCGATACCGAACGGGTTTTATCGGCACGAGTCACACTCTGTTCCGGCGGAGTATCGACGAGGGGGCACTGCAGATAGAATGCAATTGTCCCACGGTCAAGGGGCCACTCGAAACAGAGGCCGCTTTAGTTGTTGATAAGGGGCTGCAGCCTTAAACTTGCGTCAGTGTCACCGCCGTTTCTCCCGCAGATTAGAACAGTGTATTCCAAAGGGGATCCGGAGAAGCGCCTTGAATCCGTGATCGAACACCGCCGCGGTGGCTCAGTGGTTAGGGCGCTCGACTACTGATCCGGAGTTCCCGGGTTCGAACCCGACCGCGGCGGCTGCGTTTTTATGGAGGAAAAACGCTAAGGCACCCGTGTGCTGTGCGATGTCAGTGCACGTTAAAGATCCCCAGGTGGTCGAAATTATTCCGGAGCCCTCCACTACGGACCTATTTGTTCCTCTCTTCTTTCACTCCCTCCTTTATCCCTTCCCTTACGGCGCGGTTCAGGTGTCCAACGATATATGAGACAGATACTGCGCCATTTCCTTTCCACCAAAAACCAATTATTAACACAGAAACCGCCCAGGTGTCGGGAAATAAAGAATCGACGAAAAAGTCTCACTGCTGTGTGGGGCTAAAGCCACTAGGAAGAAAACGTCATGGAGGGGCTTTATGTGGGGCAAGGCGGGGCAATCTCCACCTGAGGTTTGGTTTATGATTTATGGGGGTTTAACGTCTCAAAGCGACTGAGGCCATGAGGGACGCCGTAGTGAAGGGCTCCGGAATAATTTCGACCAACCAGGATTCTTCAATGTGCACTGACATCGCAGAGTACACGGTCCTCTAGAATTTCGCCTCCATCGAAATTCAACCACCGCGGCAGGGATCGAAGCCGCGTCTTTCGGGCCGGCAGCCAAGCGCCATAACCACTGAGCCACCGCGGCGGCGCCGCTGCGGAGTAAATTGCTCCTGATACAGGATGCGAAACACGGATTTGAATAAGATCGCCCATTGAAGCACGTGTTTCAGCTCGCGGAGCAAGAAAGTGTGCTCCGGACCACCGATTGCAATGCGCGATTAAATACAGAAGGCTTACTGTCGGAGGAACTGTTTATATTAGAGCAACAATCCTTAACGAACAAATGATGATGTAAATTACAAGAATGAAAATAATAATACACAAAAAGCTCCACAGCAGGAGGTAGAAATCCCCTCGCGATCAACCCGCCACGGTGGCTCTCGAATATAGGTGTGCCCGAAGGGTTCAAATTTAATCCCGTACACTACGCTGTTTCCCAGATGACATGGAGTGGAGGGCACTGAGATAGGTCCCCTCTGGCATGACTTGGCATGGAGGTCGTTACCGTTTTGCCGGAAAACAGGACTGCGTCGCTCTATAGTGTCTGCGACGCGATGCGACCGCCATGTTGCTGCACGCTGCGGTCTATAAGGTCTATATACTGCTAAAAATCTGGTGCTTGCTGGAAGATGGTCACTGTACACTATTCTGGGACTCGAAAAAATTCTCTGCAGGTTCCCAGCTTACATTACGTGCATGCTCCACGAAGTACTGGTGCAGATAGTACATATGAAAGAAGCCAACAGTCACCGAAACCTAGTAGGACATGGGAATGTTTTTTTTTTCTTTTTTATAATTTATAGCCTTAGTAAATAGGAAATTAACAGTGTAATTATTTTATCGCTGAAATATAAATGGTCAGAAAGTATTAGAAAGAACAACCACATGCCACCGATGGGAGCCGAACCCACCTCCTCCGAATTTCACGCCCGGTGTTCTACTAACTGAGCTACGGCGGCTATAGTAGGAGTAACTTAGAGGAGGTGGTGGGCCTTCAAACCTAACACATTATGCTTGACTCGTCCGCCTTATGCGGTGTTTTATAATGGCCTATAGGTAAATTTATGTTCGCGTGGCGTCGCATCCAAATGAATTTCAAGTGCACCTTACCTACGGCAGCGCCCACTGTCGGCCTGAAAGCAGTGAGAGGCCAAGAGAAATAATAATAATTGGTTTTTTGGGGGAAAGGAAATGGCGCAGTATATGTCCCATATATCGTTGGACACCTGAACCGCGCCGCAAGGGAAGGGATAAAGGAGGGAGTCAAAGAAGAAAGGAAGGAAGAGGTGCCGCAGTGGAGGGCTCCGGAATAATTTCGACCACCTGGGGATATTTAACGTGCACTGACATCGCACAGCACACGGGCGCCTTAGCGTTTTTCCTCCATAAGAACGCAGCCGCCGCGGTCGGGTTCGAACCCGGGAACTCCGGATCAGTAGTCGAGCGCCCTAACCACTGAGCCACCGCGGCGGGGCAAGAGAGGCCAAGAGCATTTGAGGCATCTGACGTTTCTGTGAGCCTTTCGGGAACGCAGTATGAACGCTGCCCCGCGTTCTTCTATTAATACTGCCTACACGCGACGTCACTGCCAATGCACCCGACCGCCGCTACACTGTATATACCCGTGCCGACCGTATAGGGTGGGGCACGTGCAAGCCGCACCTTGGCTACCCCCCCCCCCCCCCCGCCCTCAGTTCGCTTGGAAACGCTTTCTTTCCTCCATCTTGCTCCATCCATCTTCCGATTCAGGAGGCGTGAACGAACGAACGACCTTCCTTTCTCTTCGCACCTCGGCCACTGCTCAGGTAACGCGGTGAGAAATGCCGTTAGCGCACGAGCGCAGAGGAAAGGGTTTTGAACGGTGTCGCTATATTTGGCATCTGGTAATCAGCATCTGTGGGTTGTAGCGACCGCAAAAACGTGTATACACACAATAGTACACACACGCACACCTACTCATGCACGCTTACAAACAGGCGTTTTAGAGCACGCCCTGAAAAAGCAGCCGTTCAATCATCACGATTAGAGGGAGCGGCCGATAGGTCTCGTTGTTCTAGAAGCCACTGTATGTGTACGGAGGCAAGCGGTTGTACCACAGATGCAAACACCGATAATCTGTATTCTTTCGTTCTCTCCTATCCGGATCTTCTTGCCCTGTGATACGCTATCTCGCCGTGTAGTGAAAGCTGGTGTTTGCACAGGCGCTGCCCGCACCTCCTTATCGCGCGATATGTTATCTCTGTCCCGCGAACGTACAACAGCGAAAGCAACTGTGGTTTGCTAGAAATTATATCGAGTAATCTTAGATGCCGCAAATGCGACGCTATACCGTATTTACTATCGCGAAGTGTACAACGTTACTCTGACGGTCACCTTTTTGCACGAGCAGTGCCGTTGTGGGAGAGGAACTGACGCGCTACATTGTAAGCAGAAAGGAGTAAAAAAGGGGTTGGCTGTGGTCTAGTGCACTTCCTTTTATGCAAGAGGGGGCACTGGAGGACAGCTTACTCGCTTTTTACTCCCATATAGACGTATTCGTGTTTAGGATGTACCTGAGTAGGTGAGAAGTGCTATAGACAGATAATACGTCGTCGTGGTATTGTTCCCTAAGAGACCACAAAAAGACAGGAGCGCCGATGCCTCGCTGTAACTCTTTATAGAGGGCGCTGACATTTTACAGGGCGCGTGAAATGTATTCCTTTCATGTCCAGCCATTTCGGGCAAAAACTTTGAACTTAGAAAAATTGTAAGATACTCTTGCGATAATATTGAAGGTAATGGACCATCATTCTGATTTTTAGCAAAACCTTTCTTTTAGGGTGCTTCCATTGCTCGCACCGAGAAGTTAATACTCCCATAGGAAACTAAAGAGGAACGCCTTTGACGATAGAAAAAACGTTAATAGAAAAAAAATTTCAAGGCTGCCATGGGGTGACCTGCGGATATGTTGATTGTTATAGTGAAAACTTACACTGTATGAAACAATTGCGTCCATAAACAGTTTCCCGTTCCCAGATGACTTTGTCCACAATTGCTGGGTATATGTTGGTTTGGTTTGGGTTTTGGGGGGAAAGGAAATGGCGCAGTATCTGTCTCATATATCGTTGGGCACCTGAACCGCGCCGTAAGGGAAGGGTAAAGGAGGGAGTGAAAGAAGAACGGAAGGAAGAGGTGCCGTAGTGGAGGGCTCCGGAATAATTTCGACCACCTGGGGATCTTTAACGTGCACTGACATCGCACAGCACACGGGCGCCTTAGCGTTTTTCCTCCATAAAAACGCAGCCGCCGCGGTCGGGTTCGAACCCGGGAACTCCGGATCAGTAGTCGAGCGCCCTAACCACTGAGCCACCGCGGCGGGTTGGGTATATGTTACAAGAATACTTTTAACACGTCTACATTTCCACTTTGCCGGGTCAGCAAATTTTCGTCCGTCTTCCCATCCGTTATAGAGGTATAGGGTGGAGGCTAGGGTAGAGACAAAGTTCAGCTTGAAAATCCGCCGCTCGCACATTAACGTCACGTCACGGGAACTTCCAATCCAGAAGCACAGCGTCGCATGCAGCAGCTAAGACACCGCGACGGCCGGTATTGAACGGGTGTGCCGGCTTCTAGCAGCTAAAATGTTCGAACGAATTCACCTGCTGTTCTTGAGCGCTTGCCAGAGCGCTCGATAAAGCGCCGCAGTTTCCGGAACCATGAACAAACGCGCAGCCGCTGACTCGCGACTAGGCTTGAGCACGGAACACTTGTGATGCAGGGCGCCAAGGGCAGCGTGCTTTAGCTACCTTGGGTAAAATTTGATTGCGCAATCGCTTTTTGTCCTGGCTAATGTTGATGTCGTCTGTTATAGCCAAAACTTGCCTAATGAACGCTACCTTGCAACGCACGTTGGTTGCGCCCTCTTCGTTTTGAATTGATTTCCATGAATTGATTTGCTTTTTCTTATTCATATCCTGAGTGTACAGCACCCAACGCAGATAGAGGGTAGAGAAAAAGAAGTGTTAGAAGATTTTGGTCATTTAGATTAAGCGCACATTAAACATTCGCAGGTTGCAGAAATTATTCCGTAGCCCTCCACTACGGCACCTCTTTCTTCCTTTCTTCTTTCACTCCCTCCTTTATCCCTTCCCTTACGGCGCGGTTCAGGTGTCCGCAGATATGTGAGACAGATACTGCGCCATTCCCTTTCCCCAAAAACCAATTATTTATTTAATTTGACTTAAGTATGTGTTAACGCGCTAGCGATAGAGGTCCCGTATCGCAGAAAAGCCGGTGTCGTCGTCGTCGGTGTTGTTGGCCGTCACTGAGAAATCCACGAAAAATCCCCAGAGAAGAAAGAAATGGCGTGACCATGTGACATCGTTGCAAACTGCCAACCGGATTGCGAGAAAACTAACCACACTGACAGGTGGCAGTTAAATTTATGGTTGGTCGCGAGAGAGAGCAACTTGGTTCTCACAAGCCCCACCGATGGCAGCACCTGCCATCGCAGAACCGCTGCACCACTGCGCCAGGAGTGATGTGAGGATGCCCAGGGATATATGAATGTAAGGGTAGAGAACGACCGATTCCTCACATATATGGGCGCTAACCCATTGACACTATCGCGTCATATCCATAAGGAGAAGCTCAAGTTTCCCCTTCAGTTTTCGTGCCCAGGTTGTTTCATTTGATTGATTTGATTTATGAGGGTTTAACGTCCCAAAGTGACTCAGGCTATGAGGGACGCTATGAGGGACAGTTGTATTTATCCAGACATGTGACTTTTTTTTTTTTTTGGATTGGAAAACGTTTATTGTCAGATGCGGGCGCTATACTAGATGGCCTCGAGCCCGTGCTTCTCGGCGATCTTGTGAGCCCACTCAGTGGCCCGGACTTGTTTCAACGGGTCTGAGCTGGCTAGTATAGTCTTAAAATTGGTTTCGTTACTTTAAACCCAAGTGAACATAGTGCTGTGCACGTGTGTTTTTATTGCTCCATGAAGTGATCACGCGCGCAACCTGTATATATTTATTATTTTGTACATAGCTTTTGTGTATATTACCTCTCCCACTTTCCTCTCTTCCTGTCCCCGTCACCTCTTTCATTTCATTTCTCCATTCTGCCTGCTATCCTTACTGATCCGGAGTTCCCGGGTTCAAACCCGACCGCGGCGGCTGCGTTTTTATGGAGGAAAAACGCTAAGGCGCCCGTGTGCTGTGCGATGTCAGTGCACGTTAAAGATCCCCAGGTGGTCGAAATTATTCCGGAGCCCTCCACTACGGCACCTCTCTCTTCCTTTCTTCTTTCACTCCCTCCTTTACCCTTCCCTTACGGCGCGGTTCAGGTGTCCAACGATATATGAGACAGATACTGCGCCATTTCCTTTCCCCCCAAAACCAATTATTATTATTATTATTGCTACCCTTTATTTCCGCTGCCCCAGCTAAGGTGCTTCCATAGCGATGGCAGATGCTGGAGCTAGCAAAAATCTTTTCCTTCCTTGTTATTATTATTTTGATAAACAACTTACTACATTACTTTCAAGGCCAAGCAACCCGTAGAACACAGCACGGAAAGATATAATAAAGATTTGTTTGACTTGCGGCTACAATTGGTTTTTGTGTACAGTTCATGGGAACAGCCAGAGCTGTGAAAGAGATTTTCATTAAAGCTGACCAACCAAATTTTCGTTCCTGCATGAAGAGCACATATGTCTAGACCTATACGCTCTAAGCAATGAGGAGGACATTAGTGCGAGCCAACGAGTCCGGTCTCTTCATTCTTCCGAGCGTCGCTCTCCGCGACAATGGGTGCACACATACACACGTGGAGGAAGAAGACTGCCCTGGCCAGTTCTTTTCCCAAGCTTGCAGTCTTTTTTTCTTTATCCTCTTTCGCATTATATTCACTGCCCGCATACGCCGGCCAGCGGTCTCTTCTTCTGTCTCCATCCGGGCACCCGCGGAGACAACGAACCGGCTATCTCTCGCCTAGCGAGCTCTCAAAGGCAACGAAGTCGGCCCGGACAGCATTAACCTTCGCACGCCTTGTCCCACGTACCATTGTTCGAAATCTCTGCCCTACGGGCCCACCCATCCACCGCTGGGGCCCATCCACCGCGTTTGTCCCGAAAGCTAGGTGTGTGCTTCGCTGGCCGCTGGATGGCGCCTCTTGACGAAGTACGTGACAATGAATTCGCCATCTTGGGCCGCTGTTAGGGTGCGAGCTCGCGAATTTCGTCTGTCCAGTATCTTTTGCCGGCGCGGAGGTGGACGATGAAAAAAAGATTAGTATTTTTGTATTCCATTGTTGTGACCACTCCCTTCCTCTATGGAAGACCTCCAATGGAAGAGATTATGACGCTGGCGTGGAACCATTTGCCGTGAGGGGGAGGGGGGGTGCTTTTATTATGGAAGATCCAAATGATGGACGGCCGTGGGCTCTTCTTTGACCAAAGCGTCGGTTTTCCACGCCCGGCGCGACCGGGATCTTTTCAAGTTGCTAATCTTCAAACGAACGTTGCTTGCATTCCCGTGATAATTGGTGGAACGAGTCTCTGCCCAGGCGCCCCAGTTGCGCCTCCTTTTGTCACTGGATGGCGCTTTGGAGAGATGGTGCCAAAGGTACTGGATTCAGATCGCTGGCAGCGCCGACTGCCGGGGCGTTCACGAACTACGCCGAACGCGAGCGCCGAGTGATGAGATGTGCATTGTTGTTGTCGGCTACATTAAAGACAGCCAGCACGCCTTCCGCAGTATCCAGAGAACAATGGCGCGCCGTGATATCTGACAATAAAAAATCTAGCAAGTCGGGTTTTGTGTTTTCAAGAATATCGAGATTTGGAGATTAGTTTACGATTCATTCTTATGGGTTTTTTTATCTTCCAGCCTTGTCCTGGAATATGTTCCCATTGATGCGTTAGAAATAACTGCGAAGCACGCTGGCGTTGTTGATGGAGTTTAACAGTCCAAAGCGACTCAAGTTATGAGGGACGCCATAGTGGACGGCTCCGGATAATATCGGCCACCTGGGGTTCTGTGCCGTGCAATGACATCGCACAATACACGGGGTTTCAGAATTTAACCTCCATCGAAATGAGACCATCACTGCCGGTATGGAACCTATGTCTTTCGGATCAGCAGCCAAGCGCCACATCCACTGGACCACCGCGGCGACCGCTCCCTGACGTGGCAGCCGTTAACCGAGGTTTACAGCAATGGTGACGTGCACGTCACGCGATGAACAATGTAGATAACGTGCGAAGCACCTAGTAAGCAGGGGTTGGATACTGGTGTCAAAATACGGCAACCTCAATTTTGTTTGGGTTTATGGGGGTTTAACATCCCGAAGCGAATCAGGCTATGAGGGACGCCGTAGTGGAGGGCTCCGGAATAATTTCGACCAACAAAGGCCGCGTTTGGGCGAGTTGGTTTTCCATGCTGAACGTAAAAGCGTAAGAAACAAGGACACAGAATAAGACAGACAACACGAGCGCTCACTTCCTTAACGCGCACTGACATCGTACAGTACACGGGCCTCTATAAAGGCAACCTCAATTGTTACCGCTGATCATCGAGGTTCGTGCTGGATGTCACCGCCTCTCGCTGCTCAAATTTCGGGTTGGATATTTCCGGTATAGCATTTTTTTTTTCGACATGCCCAAACTGTCTGGCTTCCGTCCCGTATGTCATAACGAGTCCCTGTTTTCCTTCCCCTTATCTGCTCGATAGCTAACGAGGGCCTCGATTCTGGCAGTCTTGATGCCATTTGTAGCATAAGAGGGCTCTAGCAGAGCTTGCGCCTTCACTGTATGATGATGTTCTGCGTCGCACTCGCGATAGTGCAGGACGTGCGACGTGCGCCGCTATAGACGAGGGTGGCGCCTGACGAACACTCTCAAGGTTCGGTTACACTACACATAAATACCCCCTAAAGCAAAAGACAGCACAGCCGTCGCCGTAGCACCGTTGGTGTAGCACCGGATGCGAGTGTCGGAGGTCGTGGGTTCGGACCCACCGGCGGCATGTGGTTGTTTTAATTAACTATCTTTAAATATAATAACCCTATTAATCTCCCATTGATGAACAATACAAAATTAAGAAAATAACATCCCCTACGCTCCTTGGTTTCGGTACCTGCTGGCTTCCGTCATGATATCAGCTTGGGTGTTCTCCGCAGAATGGTCCTGCGTTCTGATATATCGTTAGATGTATCTTGTGCGTTAAACTTACGTGAGGGTACGTGTTTATCTACAAGCGTCTGATGGTGATTCCTTCTTCTTTCACCAAGGACTTATCTGGTTTGGTCTGGTTTGGTTTATGGGGGTTTGACGTCCCAAAGCGACTCAGGCTATGAGAGACGCCGTAGTGAAGGGCTCCGGAAATTTTGACCACCTAGTGCTCTTTAACGTGCACTGACATCGCACAGCACACGGGCCTCTAGAATTTCGCCTCCATCGAAATTCGACCACCACGGCCGGGATTGAGCCCACGTCTTTAGGGACCGGCAGCCAAGCGCCGTAACCACTCAGCCACCGCGGCGGCTAATCCAACGACTTATCTGGTTGTGGGTATTTCATTCTCGCTAACTTGTAATACTGTAATACAGCGTATATGATCAGCCTCTGGAATTCATTTGAGTGCCCCTCTCCCAATGCCCGGCCTACCAGTCCGCGTACTCCAGAATAATTTCGATCACGTGGGGATCATAAGAATCACAAACGTGCATTTATATCATACACTACAGGGAAATGCTTTTTACAGACATGAAAAAAGAATTCGCACTCGCCTCGGAAGCGGGCGGTAAAAAGGAAAGGCTGTGAAGTTAAGTGGATTGTTTCCTCTTTGTTACCGCGCACTCCCGGAAAGGAATGAGGGGATTGTATGGGGTCCCGCCGCGGTGGCTCAGTGGTTAGGGCGCTCGACTACTGATCCGGAGTTCCCGGGTTCGAACCCGACCGCGGCGGCTGCGTTTTTATGGAGGAAAAACGCTAAGGCGCCCGTGTGCTGTGCGATGTCAGTGCACGTTAAAGATCCCCAGGTGGTCGAAATTATTCCGGAGCCCTCCACTACGGCACCTCTCTCTTCCTTTCTTCTTTCACTCCCTCCTTTACCCCTTCCCTTACGGCGCGGTTCAGATGTCCAACGATATATGAGACAGATACTGCGCCATTTCCTTTCCCCCAAAACCAATTATTATTATTATTATTATTATTATTATTATTATTATTATTATTATTATTATTATTATTATTATTATTATTATTATTATTATTACTCCAGCCGACCACCAGATACTCGAATCCGGATCCATGGGCCCCAATACCGGGCCTTGTTGGCATTTATAACCGCCACCGGGCTGCACATGTGCCTATAACCAACTTATGCTGAAGGCCACATTTGCTCAATAAAAAAAAATTCAGGGGGGCACTTTGTTTACCTAAAGTGAGGTGAGGCGAAAGCTTTTGGCGCGGTGTTTCTGCTTGTGTCACTGATGTGTGGTTTAGATGTCGATTAAGTACGCAATTGTTTGTGAATTTGAAATGCTGGAGACACTGGCGGGCAGAACTACATATACGTTGGCAGGAAGTAGCCTAGTCGTTAGCACGCTCGGCTGCTGAACGGTAGGATGGTGGTTCGAAACTCACCGTGCACAAAGATTTTTTTTCTGACAGAGTTGCTGGATGTAACGGACGCCGGACAGATTCATGGCCGCGAGTATGAGCCATTAAAGGCTTTCGTTAGTTGCTGGATGTAACGGACGCGACTATGAGCCATTAAAGGCTTTCGTTAGTTGCTGGATGTAACGGACGCCGGGCAGGCTCATACCCGCCGCGGTGGCTCAGTGGTTAGGGCGCTCCGCTACTAATCCGGAGTTCCCGGTTTCGAACCCGACCGCTGCGGCTGCGTCTTTATGGAGGCAAAACGCTAAGGCGCCCGTGTGCTGTGCGATGTCAGAGCACGTTAAAGATCTCCAGGTGGTCTAAATTATCCCGGAGTCCTCCACTACGGCACCT
Organism: Amblyomma americanum; assembly: GCF_052857255.1. NCBI lineage: Eukaryota > Metazoa > Arthropoda > Arachnida > Ixodida > Ixodidae > Amblyomma > Amblyomma americanum. The sequence goes on along the minus strand of NC_135505.1, from coordinate 135,542,753 downwards.
CTTCTTTCACTCCCTTCTTTATCCCTTCCCTTACGGCGCGGTTCAGGTGTCCAACGATATGAGACATACTGCGCCATTTCCTTTCCCCAAAAAACCAATTATATATATATATATATATATATATATATATATATATATATATATATATATATATATATATATATATATATGGGGATGAAGGCAGAAGCGAGGCATTAAAAATGAAGGATGTCAAGTAAGGACCTATGCGGCAAACTCGTTAGATTATCGTTCAAGTACACCACCCAGAGGAAACGGAACAGTTGCTCGCAAGTAAGTCTTCAGATCTGACCCGGCCAGCCTTTCCAAAATATTTCTTTCTCTCTGTTATCACCACTTTCGCGAAACACTCCTAACTCTTTTCCGCACACACTCGTGCCGCTTGTCTGCGGCGTCCAGTTCCCTGATGAACCCCGCGGTGTTGTTGGAGGCGCTCGACCGTGCAGCGGCGTCGCGGTTCGCCTACGCCTCACACGTGACGAGACACGCGCGCACAGCGAGAACACGTGGCGCGCGCGTTTTACACGCGCGCGTACTCCACGTAATCGCTGACGTCATCACCGCAGTTCGCTGCTCCCGCAAATGTAACGCTACCAGGAAGGAAAAAGCCTGTGCCAGCAGATTTGCAAGGAAAATCGGCAACCACGAAAACCAAAAATAAAAAGCATACGCATATGGACAAGTTGCACAGAATATACATATACATATATATATATATATATATATATATATATATATATATATATATATATATATATATATATATATATATATATATATATATATATATATATATATATATATATATATATATATATATATATATATATATATATATATATATATATGTGTGTGTGTGTGTGTGTGTGTGTGTGTGTGTGTGTGTGTGTGTGTGTGTGTGTGTGTGTGTGTGTGTGTGTGTGTGTGTGTGTGCGTGCGCGCGCGGGGGGGGGGGGGGGGGTGTTGTACAGAAATAGCAAAACTGCCCCGAGCGGGACCAGAAGCTTCCTTTTGTTTTTGTTGTTAACAAGAACGCAGATGCATTTTTGCCGTTGGTCGTCGAGTCGTGTAAGAACCGCGCGAATTCGCTGGCGTGGAAAGCGCGCGCTGCCAGTAATTTCCCGCGTTTTCTTTTCTTTTTTTTTGGCGCGCTTCCTAGTGTTTTTTATTACATGCTTCGAGAAAAGAGTGAAAAGGGCGTTTATTTTGTCCGGTGTATAGCTCACGCAAGGCTTTCCAGTGGTCTTCTAGCAAGACAGAGCGTAAACACGGCTTAGCTGAGGTTGTTGCTTAGACTTCACGACTGCTACATTGTCTTCCTTCTGCACTTGATGATTCAGTGGGAAAATTTTAATAACGTTGATGATTATAAATTTTATGGCGCAAGGGCAGCTTTGGCTACGGAGCGTCATGGCCATACTCCAAGCATTTCATTCCACATAAGTCTCTCCAAACCAAAACTATTCAAAATAGCTCCGTTTACAGATATGTTTCACGATTTTGGTCAGCTCGGTTGACTATGGCCGTAAGGTTTATATTTTACAAGGGCCTCGGTACGTTCTTTGATAGTTCCTCTACTATAAATTATGTCATAATGTGTTGTTTGTAATTGTTTGGTTACCCTTAATTTCACATTTGTCTGAACGTTAAGCCTCTGAATCAACAGCCTATTAACAAACTGTTAACAGACTGTTGATTAAAAGGACGCTGGAAACAAGCCCATCGAATTAGTGTTGGCACTAAAATTTGATTCACTGGCTCTTTTTGGGTGTATGTTAACGTTTGTCGGGCAGCAGAATACATATTTATGGCTGAGAAAGTTGAATTTAAAAATTTTCCTGTAGCTTAGTTCAAGCTCGTGATATCTACATCGAGTAGGGCTTGATGTGGCCATTTTGGAATGTATGGCGGCGCAAAATTGCCACTGAGATCCGCGCAGGAAATTCGGTGTCGACGCACGAACTTTACTTGCGAAATCGGCCGGTGATGGTGACACATCTGTTTTCTATTTCTGGTGTTATCTAGCTTATAAAAGCGCAGCTTTCGGCTAGAGTGGCCTCTTCCCTTACAAAACTTTTTAGACTGTATATACACTATTCATAGACCTTTGTCTATAAAGTATATAGACTTTTTGTACACAAATCTTAGAGACTAGTCCAAAGACAATACAAATCTCACTGGAAGTCTATAGACTTTCTATAGACTTGTCCGTAGACAATACAAATTTTTTACAGTCTATAGACGATCTATACAGTTATGACCGCACACTTTAAGTAGACTTTTGTCTGTATAAAGTCTATAGGCTAAGAACAAACTAAATTTCTACAGGAAGGCAATATATTCTATGATAAGTCTATGGCAAGTCTATGCACTATTTTCATAAGGGTTTATCGCTGGAATGTCGTAGTCTGTCGATACCAGCTAACTTCAGTTTGTCCCCCCAGCCCCTCTAAGAGGTCCTAGTAGTTTCTACCTGCACGAAGGATTCTCAGGTGCAAGCTATATATACAGGAAGACTTGCACATAAGATAGAATTGCCTTGTTATTACCGCACTGAAGTTTGAAATGTATTTATATAGTTGGTCCAGAAGAAACCTATTTTAAATTAAAAAAAAAATACGCGCTTTTAGCTGAATGAAGTAATCGTTGGTTGAGTGTTTGACAATGTCACATTCCCTTTTATATTGAGGTTACGTGTAGAGTTCCCAGCCGGGAAGTTCACCTCCAAGGTCTTTACTTTTCCCCTGTGGAGGACTCGGTAACAGGACGGTCAAGAGGTCCGGAAAAAGAAAGGCTGGTGGGCGGGCCAATGTCACGCGCACATTATATGACGCACAACGATATAGGAAAGCTCTCGCTCGCTGTACTACACGAGGAAAAACATCATAGCGGTGAAATGATAGCTATACTTATAGCGGTTACAAATGCCCCCCCCCCCTTTATTTAGCCGGGCAGCAACAACAAAAACGACACTAACGTCATGCTTAATGATGGTGCTTTCATGAAGCTTTACAACTGCAGTTGAGTTGGGAACTTCTATCAACGTAAATGTCTGTCATAACAACAAAAAAATTCACAGGGACGCGAGATGACCTTATGTCTTGGAGAAGCGACCGAATTGCGTGCTGTTGATGTCTTTACCGGAAGTGACGCTGCTTCCGGCCTGGTGACGCCACTTCCTTCCAGGCAGCGGCCGAATTTTCACCGACACATTTTTTTTTCATAACGAGGCTTTTAATGCTATTGCATTAAAAATCGTCGCGTTGGCTTATCCACCGTTGAAACTGTTGTCCAGGTTTGATTTGGTGCATGATAATCAATGATTGTGAATATTTTTGAACTAGCCCTTAGAGTAGTTTCAAAACCGCAAACCTCCTCCAACAAGTTGCACGTCCCTCGCGTGTAATTCTAGAATTACACGCTAGAAGCTAGAATTTTCCAGAAAGCGGTTTATGGACGTGGCACAATATACAATAACTTCTCGAAAACATTCGATATTTGCATGCCACTAAATCCACTTGGCGCTCCAGGCAGTTCGAAGCTCGACTTGCGTGTTCGGGTTAAGAGTACATGCGACTGAACCTTCTAGATGTACTGCGGTAATAGTGCAGTGCGATCCTGCGTCTTCCATAAGGCTCCTCCCCATGAGAATTGTAACGGAAATGACCGTTTCCGTATGGATCTTTTCCGCATCTGTAGTCATCGGTCCATGCGTTCCAGTGGTTCACTCGTGCGTGAGGAAATGAGGCCCATTCCATATCTCCTTTGCCTCGCTTCGGAAGGGGCCAGTTTCCTCCACTTTTTTCGGTCATTCGTATTTCCGTCACACAAGCAGCGTCAGAAGAAGATCCAAACTATTCGCGAGAGCGCAGAACCTACTGCACTTGCGAACTGATCCCTTTTATGATGGCAAGGGAGAAAAAGACAGCGAAAAGGTCTTCGTCTATAGCGCATATTTCGTGTTACGTTAAGGTATATCCCTCGTGTTCTCTCCTCATCACTCAGGACTCTTCTCAAAGTCCTGAACTTCTTTCTCTCTGCCTTCTTTTAAGTCACTTAATGTCCTCCCTCACAGCGCAGTTCAGGTGTCCACCCAGAGAGAAGCAGCTATCGTGCCTTTCCATTCTTCATGGCATGCATAGGCATGCACAGATCTCTCCGCCCTTACAAAAAATGGTTTATAGACTGTCTATAGACTTCTTATCGACTCTTAGATCATATATTGCTTTTCTATATATATTTACTTTAGTCTATTCATAGTCTATAGACTGTCTATGGAAAAGTATACTAAACGTGTATGGCCACAAATCTATAGATTTTCTATAGACTGTCTACAGTATTTGTCTATAGAAAGCCTATGAAACTTATAGACAAAAGTCTGTGGACAGTCTATAGACTGCCTAACAAATGTTTTTCAGGGCTTAAGGTTGGGGGAGGGACAAAAGTTTATGGTGGCGCCCGGCGATGTCTTTGCAGCAGTAACCTATAGGATTGAGTATGCGCGCTACCCTTCCCCATAATTATTAGGGAGGCTACTGCCTCCTTGCCCCCTATGGGTACGCCTATGATCACATGACATGACCTGACATAACCTAACCTAACATCCTATCTTGACGCCAGGAGAAGAATATAGATATTGAAAACGAAATGTCATTACGCGTACGAAGAAAGCAGGAAACAAAAGGTACCAAAGTAGACTGACGGCCAACCAAAAACTTTCTAAACTGGCAAAACATCCAGTATGGGACATACGGAATGCGCCTAAATCAAAGAAAAAGAGTACTGTAATGTAATACGCAGAGCTAGTTGGCCCGTATGTGTGTATAAGGTGGCGTTGGCAATCTTATTGTGGAGCCAAATTTTCTTTAGCAAACATCTGAATAATGAAAAAAAAAACATTAAACCTAAACCTATATATCTATCTACCCATAGGTATGAGCATATACCTAAAGGAAATAAAAAATATAAGAAAAATAGAAACAGACAAGAGCAAAAGAAGCAAGCTATTAATAATATTTTTTTCTCAACTTGATGAAACGAGACGAAGCCAGTTTCTGTGGTAAGCAGAAAAATGTTGGCAATGTAGGAAGCGAAACAAGCGGGACACGATTAAAATGGGAATCTGGATCGGACGGGCGCTTAAGAATGCCGGAATTCTACTCAGCAGCGCAGACATTTGCGTGGACAGGATGATATCCGCATACAATTCTTTTCTCAATTTGCGTCAAAGCTTCACTACATTGCGAAAGACCTCGCTTAGACTTCAACTCAAGTTTCCGGAGCATGCTCAGTTTCTATCCATTTGTCTCTGCCAGCGAAAGTGGCACAGAACGCTGAAGAGAACGGCGCAAGCGGCCCAAAACACAAGACCTAAAAGGTGGATTATATGACTAGTTTGCGTTATTGCGCACGGAAACAGTACAACAAATATACCATTCAGTCGAAGAACACAACAGAAAGGTTTCTGTGATAACAACAGATTTTGTAATGTTTTTGAACAAAAACAAAGTAACAACAGTCTTTTTTTGGTAGTAAAAACAGAATATTGTGTAGTTACTACAGAAAGTGCTACAGAATTACAGACTTCAGAAAAGTGCACAGAAAACACTACAGCACTACAAAAAGTACTCCAAAACAGCAAAAATTCTGTTATTACGACAAAATTAAGAAACATTTTGTTGTCTACAGAAAAGTTCTGCAGGAATAACTATAGTAGTACAGATAAGTACTCCTAAACAACAGAACAATTTGTAATTACGAAAAAATTACGAACATTTTGTTCTATTTTTGACACAGTCGTCTTTTCCGAGTGACAAACACCTGCGAAACAAACAACTTGGACACCAGACAACCCGAATGCAAACACCAACTGCGTCACGTTGTTTGGAGCCTCCCTGCACACTCTCAGCTTGCCGCCCTCCCGGTTGAGTGAATCCAACGGCGCTTGTGTGCAAATTAGGCACGGAGCGCTCTTTGTAATTGCGCGCGCCGCCAGGGAGCGGAAAACGCGCCGTGACGTCAGCGGCGCTCGTTGAGCGTTTATAAAAAGAACAAGCGACGTTAATGGCTGAACTCCGAGCTGCCGCGTTTCACGCGCCAGGGCGTCGTGGGAAACTGCGGTGACGAAAGTACGTCACGAGTTACGTCACAGGCTACGCGGGCCTTTCCACTGCCGTCTTCTGCTCCCGAGAAAAACCAAGATGGCGGCGTTCCCGCGGAGCATCGTCTGCTAGCACCTGCTGATCAGGGCGTGTACTGCCGAGCTGTAAGTTATGCGTGGTTTGACAAACAACGCTTCAGACGAAAGCGTCTCAAAGTCTGGGGGCTTCACAGAACACGCGGAAGGAAGAAACATTGTGCATTGTGGCTGCGTAATGTGTAATACACACAAATCCTTTATGTGTGTACTTCTGTAAATTCAGCGCTTTTTTGCCTTTTGTATGTATTTCCTTCAGTTATCACTGCTTTCGAAGCTGTTTTTTGTAGGGGGCTGGGACCTGTCATCAGGTCCTTGGTACCTTTAGTCCCAGTCCCCACTCGCTATGACGGGAAATGAAGTTGATTAATTATTATTAATTAATTAATTAATTCAAAATTGGCTACTAGCGAGGCTCCAGGGGAAAAAAACGACTCGACCGAGACGGGCGATACACGACTTAAAATATGTAAACTCCGACACCGGAGAAAACATCGCACGGTGTCTATGAAACATGAATGAAAGAATCTAGGAAAGTCCGTTACGTCACATTTTTGAACCCGGACGTAAGGATCCCCTCTCGCTAGTTGGCTGCCGTCTCGGCGCATGCGCAGACAATGAAGCAGACGACACCGCTGAGCCGATCGTTACTATTGGCTGCGCCATCGGCCAGAGACTCCCAGCTGTCCTTGCGAAAGCACGTGACTACGGGAACATTTTCTGTCGTGCAGCTCGGATAGCGAGGGCATCTCCTAAGCTTTCCTTCCTACATGTTATGAAGCTTCACCGCCACTAGTGTGGGTTAATCCTCCAACAAATATCTGTAGGCAAAGCATTTTAGTTAACAGAAATAGCGTATAGTAACTTTTAGCACTGCTTAAAATATTCCCAAACCTGCATTTGAAGCTTGTGGATTTCTTCCCTCCATAGGTTGATGTGCATTCACTCAAAAACCACACGGCAACGCGAAGATGCAGTAGACGAGAGTGATGAGGAGGTCAGAGGCCAATGTGGTGCTGCTTTCAGGTTGTAACTGCGTATAGAATAAGGTACAACAGGAGAAAAAAAACCCTCATCTTTGATATTTTCAGCACCTTTATGGAATTTCCGCCATTTAAAGGGGTGCGTATGACCGCGGCTGTGAGACATAAAATCATGTATTTTTTCCAAGCACAAAATGTGAAATTTGTAATTGTAGAAGTAGCAAGCCCCTTCACGAAACCAGACTATATTTAAAAGCAAAACAAAAAGCTTTTAAGTAACGATTGAAGTTGGAGAGTAAAATTAATATTTGCTAGTAAAAAAACAAACGCGCTAGGCTTACTTTCTGCAACAGAATTAAACCTCTCATTATTCTGAAAAAAAAAGTATTCTCTGTTGAGAATATTTTAGAATCAGTTTCAGTGCAGTGCCTGGCCTTGCTTGTGCTGCTTCAACTTATTTCAGTTTTATTGGCACCTTAAGGGTGCTCACTCATCAAAAGGAGATAATCATAGTGACTCTTTGGACTTTACTCATCACACGCCAATTCATTTATTTACTCATTCGTCCAATCATTTACTGGTTGTAGGCTTATACTTAAATAAGTGAAAGATCGACATATTTTCTGTTTACTGGTGTAATACAGAACAAACACATTCAATTGCTTCATGGTAAACTTTGCTATACTTGCGATAGACCTTCCGTAAACTGCAACCCTGGCAAATTTTGATGAGTGCTCAATCATCACTTGACCACAGCACCTACGCAGATAAATCTATACATACAGTCCCGGATAATTTATATGTGTTTAACTGATTACACTCGCCTCTCGAAACGCGCATAAAATATGGACGCGATGCCTAAGACAAAGAATACCTGGAAAGGAGTAGAAAGAAGGTGAGCAAAGATAGAAACACCCTTTAACGGTGTAAAGCTCAAATGACATTGAACTCAAGGACAAAGGAGAGCTGCGCATAAGAAAACTGCATCTGCGCAGGGTCTCCCTAGCGTCTGTTGAGAAAACGAAGTAAAATAAACATAGCCGAATCACAGCCGGTCCCTGCCTCCGATTGAACAGGCATGTGCAATTAAACAGACATTTATTTTTTAGCACTTTATGCTTTATAGCAGTCCGATCGTCAGTTATTTTCCAATTATCTAACTCTTTCTTCACTAAGGAGAGCTCAATTTCTAGCGTTTTTTTTTTTCTAGAAACTCTTCAATTGAAACGATTAGTTATTTCACGACGGATAGGTGGAATTTGTGACGTCAAAGGCGACGTCATAAAACAGCACACCCAGGATTTCATTAGCCGTATGTGAAGAGTACCGCTGCGACCCCCCCCCCCCCTTCCTGCTATTTTTATTTCGCCGTGATTTCTTTCATGCTTTGTGCTCAATTATTCATACACTAGCTATTCAAAAAAAAGAAAGGACTGGTGGAAGCAGCTGTGTGTTTCAGTTGAGCCAATTTTAGTCGGCGATATTTTTTTTTTAAGCAATTCACTCTGCGCTGTAATTGAAGTCGGTTGCCTCAAAATTGCTGTCACACACGGCGCGGAAAAGTGCTGAGTTAGTTGTCACAACTCTCTCAGCGGAGTTTTGCAACAGGCGAAATTTGCGTATCTGACATCCTTGAAATGTAATCAGCGTCAAGATACGGCTCCCAGCGTTCAACGAACATAAAGTGTCGTTATTTTGACGCCTGCCTGCAGTGAATTTCGAGCCTTCACCACTGCAACAATTCTGCGCACAACTGGCTCGCGATGATACGCAGACGGCAGCAAGAACGCAACAGATGGCACAACCTTCGCCTATATCTCCCAAAAGTACATTTCCTCATACACGTGTGCTCGGCCGCTTAGTCACCGGCGTGATGAAGAGCCGACAATAAACCTCTCAGTTCTCCCTGCTTTCCCGGCGTCGACTGTTAGGAACGTAATTAACGAAGCGGGCATTAGCATCACAGCTGCCGCGTGTACTATCAGTAGTACTGCTAATTACTTCTACTAATACCCTTACCTATTACTACTGCTTATTAAAAGCCAGGGCCACCGCGGTGGCTCAGTGGTTCTGGTGCTCGGCATCAGGTGGTCGAAATTATCCGGAGACCTCCACTACGGCGTCCCTCACAACTTGAGTGGCTTTGGGAAGTTAAACCCAATAAAACCACAAACTAATAGTCAGGACTTGGTCAAAATATCATGACTGAAACGAAGTATTGCAGCAACTAATCATGTCACACACGATGACATTGATTTTCTGAGCCTCTACAGGTCGCTTGTTCGCAGTCTAATAATGCTACTAACGAGTCACTAATCTGATATTACTGACTAATACTACTACTTTCACTATTACTGCTAGCCGCTGGGACTAGTGCAACCATAACTACTATTACATGTTCCATTTTCTTCAATAGTTTATGATCTCTGGGCTTGTAACGGTGTCCCACTGTGCGGATCTTCAGTGCATTTGCGGCGCTTCAAATTGGTGGAGAGTGAGAACTTTTTGCTTGTCAATTAAAGGCGAGAACTTCGTCTTTCTCCCTCTATACAAGTCTTCGAAGACGTCCCCTGGAACTCCTCTCCACAACCTAGCATTAAACTCATTGGTTGAGGATAGTACACTTTCGGATACCATCTCGGCCCAAGCTTGCTAGTCCTGTATAGTAAACACACGCCTAATTGTAGAAATGAGTAGGGTGTACATTGCTTCTGGGACATCCCGGGGACTACAAAATGGTTCGATGGAACTTCAGACACTTATGCCACGACTCTCAACATGTAATCAGTTACGAGACCAAGCATCACCTGACACATCATAAATTAAGACCCCAGAAACGGAAGAAAATGTAGTATTTTTTTAAAAATATCACAGTGGTTATAGACCAACGCAGATATTTGATGTGTAAGCAAGGTGCGATGGCGCTGCTGTTGCCGGCTAGATGCAGCAGCTGGACGTACAACGCGTAGGAAAGCATGTAAACAAAAGTTTTTAAAGTAGTTTTCTGATGGTGGGGCTCCGAGTGCACCCTAAACGAGCATTTGAAAGTGTGAAAAGTAATTTCAATGTCGACGTGTTTTTAAAACACCAATATTTGTGCATGTCCGCGAAGGGGGTACCACGGTCGATCAGGAACGCGGTTCACAGCAGCAGATGTAAACAAAACTTTCCCATATAATATTCTCATTTCACACTGCACCAATAAAGGCGGCCGCTCATTAGCACCTGGCAATTACTTTTAAGAAGGGTTCGATCCCGGCCGCGGCGGTCGAATTTCGATGGAGGCGAAATTCTAGGGGCCCATGTACTGTGCGATGTCAGTGCACGTTAAAGAACCCCAGGTGGTCGAAATTTCCGGAGCCCTTCACTACGGCGTCGCTCATAGCTCGAGTCGCTTTGGGACGTAAACCCCCCCCCCCCCCCCCCCCTAAACCAAACCTTTAAGAAGATCATGAAGAAGAATGAATCGTCATTTCGAACCTGATTGCTTTTTTATAGGGTCACGTAAAATGTGTGCTCGATCAGCTTTGTGACTGGCCTCTCGTGAAGTCCGACATGCTGACGAGTGCGCTACACTGGCTCACAGATACAGTCGTTCAATCAACAGACATCTCAGACCAAGAGATTTATGGAAAGGCAGTTATTAAACGACATGATAAGCGAAGCACACGCCGCAGTGGGTGACGGCTCAGGTGATATCACCAGCGACCTCCGGCTTGCGCCTCATATGTTCGTATATGCGGTGTTGATTTACAGAAAGTAGCCAGATATATAATTTTCAAAGCTGTTTCGAAAAGCAACTATTCAATCGATGGATATATGGGCGCTTTAAAAAGGTCAAGTAAGACAACCACGCGAATATAGGATATAGTCACATCTGACATGCGCTCTGAGTTCGGACAGTTAGGCAGTAGTAACAGACAATACCTTCTGCCGCTGTCCTGGGAAATTAACAAACACGCATGAATCTGAGACAGATAGATAGCTACCTCACGAGAGGGTTGTTGCGGTCATTGTATGATATCAAGTACGCCCTTGAAACAAAGCAAGGCTGCGGTTTTTCGCCTTTAATTTAAATAACGATCTTGCTGACAACACAGTTGAGGATTTCTACCCGTTAAAGTGTTATACTTATCCCCCCCCCCAAAAAAAAAAATGAATAAATCAGGTGATAAAGCTCAGTAGTTTCATCATATCAAAACGCGTGCGCTTACATGCGGGAAGACACCGCAGTTTACATTTGCTCAGGTGTGTACATGCAGGGACGGCATAAAAGGGAACGCCATATTACCGTGCAGTCAGCGCATATACGCCGAACATTACGGGTAATAAGACCTTTTCTGTTCTTTAGTGCTTTCGCCTCAGTGCCCGATATATTTATTGTGCTTTCCAGTTTGATGCAATAGTAGAAGTGTATATGCCTTTCCGAGCGCAATTTATGCGTTCCCTCTAATACTGACCACGCCTGTACACAGTATAGAGTTCGGTAGCCAGCGACGCCAATCCATCAGCCGAACCGCGGAAAATACGGTCTGTTGTTTTTTTTTTCCCCTTTTTAAATTTCTAGGCCTGTTTCTCTCGCTATAAAGGCACATACTACATGACATTTTTAAAATTCTTTTTCTCGTCGTGGGTGTAAGCATATACAGTATAGAGTGAAAACGTAGTCTGTGTGAAAAATACAGATCCCAAGCGGTTAGCTTAATAAAACACTTCGCGGGGTTAGTTAGTGATTCTTATTTCCTAAAATGAGCGTCCGCTTGCGGGCCATACTCCGCGGCTTGTCGCATACATCTTCATCCTTCTATCCGTTTCGAAGGTGGGACGAACGCACGCATTACAAGCGAAACCTCTGGCCTGCAAATTTTCGACAAACACTGTAAGCACTTGCCTCTGGAGGGCGCTCACCTTTCTCGACGAGTGAAGTCCACTCAGGAGCTGCAACAATCCAGCGACCGACGGCTGTGGTGAAGCTTCGTGATATCCACAAGCACGTCACAACACAAGCGCGGCCGGCACGGGAGCTCACCACAGCACCGGCTAAAGCGCAACTACGCCGAGCTCTCGCCGGCTCGCGCGCGGCGAACAGCTGTCCGACAGGTCGACGTTCGCCGCCAGATGACGCGCCCGCTAGGGAGTTTCTAGCAAGCTGCGGTAGCCGTTCCCCATTTTCCGCCTCCGACGGATGTGGCCTGGAGAAGTGGTGTCGCTAACAGCTCCAGGCGGTACCTAGGCGGAAACGAGAGGGAAAAAGGTGATTCTCGCTGGAGGACTGGCGCCTCTTTTCAAGCGATGAGTGCACGCGTGCTCGGGTTAGACATTATGTGTCTTGATAAACGAGCGCTCAGAATTTTCGTGACGTACTTAAGAGAACTTTAATGGTGTCTCAATAGATTTATGGAGCACCCATTATTTTCGTGACGCACTCAAGAGACGTTTAATGGTGTCTCGCTGGATATACTTCAGGCGACGGCAACTTCAATGCAAAATTTCTAAATGTTTACTTTTGACCAAGACACGTCGGCAGGGACCTGCTCTTGTGCTTTTCGAGTGTTTTTGAGATAAAATTCTCGTAATATTTCTTCCACAGAATCGAAACGATCTTTTTAATTTTGGAATAGGCCGAAGCGTATTCTGATCACTCAGCCGTGACGTAGTTTTGTTAACGACTGGGCACTTTACGCAGCATTTTTTGTCCTTTTTCACTATCATCAATATATATGCATTTTTGTGGAAATAGGCGTTTTTCTTAATTAATACTGAAGCCAGTAGACAGACACCGCTCTGTATATTTAAGAATACAGTGTACCGTTATTTAGATTATTTCTAAAAACACAAGAACGTTCGCAGTGTTGCGCCCTTAAAAAAGTGGTCTATAGACAGTCTATAGACTTTTTGTAGACTCTATCGCCCTCCTATAGATATTTCTTTTCGTCTATTCATAGTCTATAGGCTGTTCATAGACAAAAGTCTACTAAAAGTGTACGGCCATAACTCTATAGATTGTCTATAGACTGGCTATCGGATTTGTATTGCCTATAGACTATTCTTTTGGATTTGTCTATAGACAGCCTATAAACTATATAGACAGAAGTCTATATACAATCTATAGACTGTCTAAATAAATTTTTGTAAGGGCGGACAGGCATGAAACGTGTAGTTTCCGTTTCGTTAAGTTTCGCCTACAACTTGTTCGTTTAGAAAATAAACTCGTAATACTTCGAAACCGAAACTGCACCGAAGGTCGTGAAAGCAACCGAACTGCGGATCTTCACAGAGCTGTAAACTTAGCTTCAACGTCACTGCTCAAGCTGGAAAATAATCGGCGAATGACAGAAATAAATTCAAGCCATGGACACTTTCCGTGCTGAACTTAATACTTTGACTTCATCTACGTCATAAATTAAAATATTGGTTCACGCATGAATGCACCGACACACCTGGGGACAACAGCATTAACTGATATTTCACTTGCCCATTCGCCACGGAAACAGTAAAGACAGGGACTGTCAAAAAAACAAGGCAAGCAAGGCGCCAATGGGGCTAGTTGGTTGTACACCGTTTTGGCTCGTCTAATTCCTAGTGTACCGCATTTATTCATTCAAAAAAGTAAGAAAAACAGTTCGCGATGATACCAGCGACAAAAGTGGGAGAAATAATGCAAATACTGAGAAGCATACATTCGCCATTAAGGTTCACTTGCAAAGGACGACCACTTGGTCCATTCAAAAGCTACTTTTGTTGATTGCAGGGTGTGTTGCTGGGCGAGTTGGCGGTGATCGAACATCTTGGAATCGGAGCGCTAGCAGACAAGGACCCAGGGAGGACACTAGCACACACCTGCGCTGATTATTGTTGATTATGTTGATTATTTTGTTGATTGTGGTCCAGCGTAGCACGCATCAACAATCATAAAAGAGGACAGCTCATAAAGGTACAGTCGCAGGAGACGTCAATCGGATGGAAGACCAAGTAGCCAATTCCTGAATGGCCTTACCGCTAATATAGCACAGTAGTTCGTCGACTACAAACTGAGTCTGATTTAAAACTGTTCTGCTTCATAGGGCATCCGCCTGTCGTAGCCATGACGCTAGAAAGACCGCTCAGTATACTACACCACGGTCGCTAGACCTAGCGACCGCGGTAGCACCAGAGTCTTTCAAACGTCCCTGGTAATAGCCGAATCCTGTTGTTTAAAGATTTTTTAAATGTTCCTTTTCCAAAAGCGCTGGTCCATCGTCTAATCAGCCACTATCAAAAGGGACCCAAAGCGACAGCTACATCGGTACGGTATATGTAATCTCGTGCACTGCAGGTTGCGCATGCGCTCGTTGTGCGTGAAATGGCTGATGACTTCGCCTTAATAACAGACGGCAATACCATCAGCATGGACCGCAGTGCTATATGCGGTGACCTGCGCTGGAGTCACACATCGAAAAAGTACGCACAGTTCCATATTCAATCCTCCGGTCATAATCAAGGCTCCAGTGGTACGAGGACGGACACGACACGACACGCACCTGATGCGCATTAGGACCGGCGACGAGATTTCCAGGCCGTTCCCACCATTATAGCACAGCGGTGGTCTTTAGAAAACGGCCGCTCGCAAGCACACATCGTGTCGCCTCTTCTCTGCACTGATTGTTCACTAGCCATGCGTGACAGTGCACACCAGCTCGCATCTCGTCTGCCCGTCGGAAGCAACGGTATCTATTTGCTCAATCAGCGTCTGAGCGTCGGCGACGTTTTATGAGGCGCCGAACTGACAAGGCTTGATAGTAAACAGTTTCGGTCTACGGCAACGTATGAACGCCATTGCGTATAAATCGCCTGGAATGATTGCGCATTCGAACACTAGTAAAGCGCTGACACGTGACATTACATCGTGTGAAGTGGGTCACTCCTCAAAACTATTTTTTATTTTTTTTTCGCAAAAGGCAGCTATCACTTAAAGCCTTCCCCGAACCCACCTTCCCCAGCAGAAATCTGCAGCGGTCAGGAAAGCCTCGCCCTGGCTGTTTACGTCATAACGCAGCGCCGCCTATCGCGATTTCTTTGCTCCGACCGTCGGTCCCTTGTGCTAGTTTCTTTTCGGGCGGACTGTACGTTATGCTGCGCCACGTTGTCAAGAGTACTAACATTGATCTTGGAATAGTTATGTTCACTCGAATGATCCCGACACAGTTTTACGTCGCGATGAATTTACTACTTGCCAAACACCGTGAAGTGTACTTTTCGGACTGCTGAATCACTGGCGACGCGTAGCATTAACGTCATAATGACTGTCACTTTCGTGGGTGGTTTTAATTACAGCGAGAGCTGTTACTGGCACACCACTCCGAATGATGGCGTAACTGAAGCCCTCTGTAGTCGTTGTAGTTGCAAAAGTCCGCAAACCAGGGCAATACAAGTCAAGAGCCAGGCCAAGAGAGAGAAGCTAACGAAGAGAAAGAACTAAGGGGGGATGAATGCACAAGAAGAAAGAAGACAAGCAAAGTAAAGAGATAGAAGAAGTGAGGCAAGAAGCGGAGGAGAAGAGAGAGAGAGAGAGAATGAAGGAACTCGGACTTTGCCGAATATATGCTTAAACTAAGTCGTGGTCAACCTTGGCCGGCCTTTTATAAAAAGTGAGAGCTGTACTACTCGTGCTACAACTTCCGATTTTGATGTGGATGAGACAATGACCTCCAATGCCTCACAAGGTCAAACTGAACTTAACTGCGGAGTGTTATGGCCCAAGCACTGGCAGTATGACCACGTGATCATATGGCTATGACCATTGGGTACCTGGCCTTGACCTTTGACCTTGACATTTTATTTGAGACATTGGAAACCATGCTTAACAGAGCTTTCGCTTATATCAACTAGGTTCAAGCCGTGTTGAACCTCAGCAATTTTTTTTTATTTCCAGTCTTTTGATTTATCACCGGGGATGAAGAATTCACTCGACCCCTTGTTTTCGGTTTCCGGACATCATGTCACGTGTCATGACCATGTCGGCCGAAAAGAATTCGCAAAATGTTACTTTTGACGGCAAGTTATTTCAATCATTTCTTTCTCTTCGATTAGGCCACACGTTTTCGGGTATTACATTTGTGACAGTAGGTATCAAATCATCTTCCACTTTGGGCTGTTTTCTCACAGACTGGAAATAAATTATCACAAATGTGACCTAGTTTTGTATTGCTATATCATTTCCGTCTGTTTCAGCGACTGTTTCATGGAACGGCTTCTTTGTCGTAGTGCCGTGAATTAGCTTCCGTACACAAAAAGCTCGCGATAAGCAAGCGCAGGAATAAAACATTGCACAAAATGACAAATATCGGAGCTTACACTAGGCTAAGCAAGTCCAAAAGAATAAAGTAATCGGAAGTGAAATCTGGACTCTGGAAGTGGGTGATCATAGATATTCAATGTCTTTCTCCAAGAATTTTTTTATCACCTAGATTGTTGCGTACGCAGGACCTAATATGTCAAATTAAAGCCATGCGCAGCTATAATTATACATTTAGCTGTTTTTGTTGGCTCTAAAGTTCAGCTTCTGAGCGCCATGTCTGCTCTGGCAGCCACTTTGACGAATGGGGCGAAAATAAAAAAAAATCAAGCTCGACTAAAGTTTCGCAATGCGTTAAAGAACTCCAGTGTCTATCGCTGTTGAACCGGAGCCATTGACTCCTGCGCGCCTCAAAGCCCGCAGTATTTATGTGACGCCTAATGAAACATCATTCATCATAGTTATCAGTTACACCAAGCTAAACAAAATTCGCGAACCATCACCAGCACATTGCGGCACGACTCTCGGCACTTAGTGTTCCTGTGCAACATAACAACAGATCAGTCATCGTCACTGCGGCTGTTAGCTCCACTAAGCTAAAATAAATTTCTCAAGCATCGTCAGCACGTTCGCAAAGAACCGCCTCCTAGATCACAGTGCCCAAAGCGCGCGGGCACGCGGATCTGGCACCGTTCCTACACCCGGCTGGAACCACATGAACGAACAAACATCGTAACAACGAAATACAAGCCGCGAGCCAGAGTCCGGAAGTGAGTGGGAAGACAAGACAGCAAGGCGGAGAGAGAGAGAGAGAGAGGCCTCTGAGCGGCGGAGAGAAGGTTACAAGCAAAGAACCGCAAGAAAAATAACCCAGCTTTAGTAATAGTACCTTGCGAGAACCCCGTCGAGTACCCCCTGGCTGATGAAGCGGCCGTTGACACTTAAGCGAGCGGCGGAAGAGGTGAAACCTAGAACAACGACACTCCTCCTAAACACCCACACACGGAGCAGCGGTTGAAAACGCAGCCAGCCAGGCAGGAAAGCAGGCAGGTTGGTCGGTCGGTCGATCTGAAGAAAGCGCCGGAGCAACAGCTGGCTTCGGAGCGAGCGACCGACACTGGAATGCCAGGAGGAGGCGGCGCTGTCGACCTCCATGAAAAACGAAAAAAAAGTTTGAAAAAAACTAAACAGAGAGAGAGAGAGAGAGACCGGTCAAGCGTAGTTGGAAACGCAGCCCTCGACGACGGCACAAAGCGTCTAGGCAACAGGCGGGAAGGCGGAGGAGCTACAACAGGTGAAAGCCATGTCGGCCATGTGCTGGGGCCAAGCAGACGCAGACCGGTCTGGAAACGCCGGTCCGGTGTCGTCTGCTACGGGAGAGAGCTGCTGACACGGGGCTGTTTGTCCCTTGTGTCCCCAACGTTCTTCGTTTCTCCCTAGCGCTTTCAAGAAACACAGACACCATGTCCCTAGCCTTGCTAGGGCTTGCGCGATTACCATCTTAAAAAAATGTGTGTGTATTCGTGCGGAAATAGCGCGTGTGCTTACTGTGTAGTATTTGCGTGCAAGAACTGGGATAATCTCTTTTAGAGCCGTGGTCATGCCGTTACTGTGTCGTACTTCGTTAAGCTCGAAATGGTTTCAGCTCCCATTCCTAGCATTCTTCTAGCAAATCGTCGTCGTCATACATGTTTCATCCATTTGTTCTTCCCTTTCAAACGCTAGACGGGAGCAGCGTTGTGGTTGCGGCAGTGAAATGGAGCCGCCGATGGGTCAAAAGATAGAATGGCTCGCTGAGACCGCCAATGGCAGTTTTACGTAGCCGCACACAAATGTGAGAAGGCAGCCAAGGGGGCCGAACGCTTCGATGAAGCCGAATAGCTCGTATGTCTCGTCAAGCAGCGAAAGCAGCGAAGGACGCTCAGTGCGCCGCCCAGCACTAGAATGAGAAACGTCTGAAAGTGGCCGCCCGCAAAACACCAAAGGCGGCGAGGTGCGCCTTTGCCAAGAGTAAGCATTCCGTGTATTTAGTGATCGAAATCTACCATGGAGCTTAGGCAGCATACCGTTCCCCTAAAAGGGAGAGCACTAGAGGGCAGCTTACTCCCTTAATACTCCCATATATTATTATTCATGTTTACAGTGTGTAGCCAAACGATCTGGCGATACCCGAATGTGGCTACCAAGACGCGCCATTGTAGTGTGTGCTACACCCACCCTGCAATGCACTTGTCTCAACGACAAGATAGACTGCAAAAGTTTGCGTCCTACGGTTTCGTTACGTAGGTAGAAAAGAAGTAGACTTCTCCAAAGGAGGGCAGAGCCATCCCCGTAACACACGTCTAAATAGATGAAATGAAGTATAAAATAAACAGAAGCACTGAAAAGGAGGTGATAATTCAGACGATTTTTGATGAGGGACATTAAATACTTGCGTTGTTATTCTAACATCTGTACAGCAATAGCCGCTCTTCGGAAGTGGTACACTCTAAACAGAAACGAGTAAAAGGAGAGTATGCTGTCTTCTAGCGCACTATGTTTCATATAAGATAGTGCGTTATAGGAAAGACCCGCCGTGGTGGCTCAGTGGTTAGGGCGCTCGGCTACTGATCTGGAGTTCCCGGGTCCGAACCCGACCGCGGTGGCTGCGTTTTTATGGAGGCAAAACGCTAAGGCGGCAGTGTGCTGTGCGATGCCAGTGCACGTTAAAGATAATAATAATAATAATAATAATAATAATAATAATAATAATAATAATAATATTAATAATAATAATAATAATAATAATAATAATAATAAAAGTAATAATAATAATAATAATAATAATAATAATAATAATAATAATAATTGATTTTTGGGGAAAGGAAATGGCCCAGTATCTGTCTCATATATCGTTGGGCACCTGAACCGCGCCATAACGGAAGGGATAAAGGAGGGAGTGAAAGAAGAAGAGAAGAAAGAGGTGCCGTAGCGGAGGGCTCCGGAATAATTTTGACTACCTGGGGATCTTTAACGTGCACTAACATCGCACAGCACACGGGCGCCTTAGCGTTTTACCTCCATAAAAACGCAGTCGCCGCGGTCGGGTTCGAAGCCGGGAACTCTGGATCAGTAGCCGAGCGCGCTAACCACTCAGCCACCAGGTGGTCGAAATTATTCCGGAGCCCTCCACTACGGCACCTTTTTCTTCCTTTCTTCTTTCACTCCCTCCTTCACCCCTTCTCTTATGGCGCGGTTCAAGTGTCCAACGATATATGAGACAGATACTGCGCCATTTTCTTTCCCAAAAAACAATTATTATTAATTATTATTATTATGTTATAGGACGGCTTACCTCCTTTCTACACCCGTATAGGCAGACTCCTGTTTAGAGTGTAAAGAACTGCGTTTGTATTTGCTCTTCGCCGATGTGTTGGCTTTTGGATTAGCATTAAATTTAATGCAAATAGCATAAGTCTAGACACAATTTTATTTTCACATACTCTCAGGGTATAGCGCATTGCAGAAGGGGCGAGTCACCCAACGAGATAGATTTCGCACACCCGATACGCAGAACAACGAAATATACTACTTCGTTCTTTCGTCGCTTAATTTTTATTCTGTGCGCACTTTGTGTTCCGTCCTTCACGCTTTATGTGATGACGGATGCGGTGCTCTAGAGCAAGCAATTTCTTTTGTACAATTCACACGCCTGTTTGTGGCGCTAGGCAATCGATCAAACTCTAATGCTCGCCTGTTTGTATGAGAAGTATGATGAATGGGTCCTTTGTGCTCAGGAAAAAAGTTCACTCGCCGAACAAGTCTTGAGTTGCAAAGCATTTACACGGAGATATTGAGAAACGAACGCCACCATCATGGGACTGCGGCTGGATCTGAAATGTGGATACGGTTGTTTTTTTAACTACGGAATAGGTACGCACTGCTTTCAAATAATAGCTATGCTTCTTAGCGTAACGACTAGATTTTTTTCGACGCCGAACACAACCATGTGCCTTTGTTCGCGGGCTTTGTCGTCGATTTGTGGAATTATCTGCACTGTTCTCTGATGTATTTTGTACTATAAGGCTTGACACGTCAGTGATACGGGCAAAGAAAAAAATGATGGTCAGTTTGTGTAGTTAGGCCAAATGCAAATTAGGTGCACTAGCAGTTCGGTTTTAACTTCTGCTCCTGCGTTCAGATCCAGTGTTCACGGATGGCAGTTGTTCGAATGGGGATAATGGGTTAGTGCCCATGTAATCGGAATTGGTCATTCTCAACATTCATAGATATCTGGGAGTCTTCCTACCACTCCTGGCACGGTGGTGCAGCGGTCAAGAGATGTGCCACTGCCCTTCTATGGCAGGTGCTGCCATCCATGGGATTTGGATTGCGATACAGGTTGCTTTTCGCGAGCAGCCTATCACGGTTAACTGAGCTGCCGCCTGACACGGTGGGCAGGCTGCTCATGCTCACCTTCCCACAGAGTGGTTGGCAGGCGAGCAGCCTGCCACAAAACCGGCTTGAGACAGACGAACTCACAAACAAACAGACCAACACACAACGCCTATGGGGGACCTGCGCTGCCAAGGTGGCACTGCAATTGTTCCATTCGGTGACTCAAAACTGTTTTTGTCAGCCGCTTGGGCCACTGCAAACGCGAGAACGCAGTCTGCGCGATTAGATACCCGCGTTTGGCTGACAGCATTCATTGCCTAGCTTCTCTCGGCGTAGCCCAGATAGCTGACGCACGGCACGTGCGCCTTCGACAGAGCGCGGAGGCTCACGCCAATAAGCGCCTGAAGGTGGCGCGGAAAAGTACTAAGAGTACTAGCCAAAACTGCTTGCTCTTCTCGCTAGGCAGTGTGTTATGGCGCTGCAATCGGCACCGCTAACTTCAGCGCAAGTTCCCCATATGCGGGGAATGGCCTCTGTAAGTGCTAGTGCACCAAAACAGATTGCATACGGTAAGTAACCCTTGGTCAGAAGTCTTCAGACGAGAGGATTTGCGTTTGAGGACATACAGTCGGCAACGTGCGCTTCACTGAAAGCTGGAAAAACTCCGGAAAAGTGAGGAAGAGTCTTCCTCCTTCTGCAAGTCTGCAAAGCAACCCATCTGGAATTAACGCTTTTGCACAAGGCTGCACATGCAACCATGCACGTGTACTGTACAGTTTTTGTCATAACTACACAGCCCAAGGCGTTTGCTTCCAAGCTGTGCAGCGGGGCTGTTAAGCACATTTGACAGTCCTAAGCTTGGGAGGTGTGAGGACGCAAGTTACACCCGCCTTCGGGCAGCTATAGCTTAATTGAGCAATTGAGCCGCAAAGAGAAGCTGCACAAAGTAAACACTCTTCTGTGAGCATCTCCCACAAATCCCTTAAGCATCCAGTGAATATTCTCGTTGAAACTGAAAACAGAACAAGCGCGTCTCTGTTTCAATTTCTGACT
This sequence comes from Amblyomma americanum, assembly GCF_052857255.1. NCBI lineage: Eukaryota > Metazoa > Arthropoda > Arachnida > Ixodida > Ixodidae > Amblyomma > Amblyomma americanum. Next base: position 135,520,852 of record NC_135505.1, on the reverse strand, counting down.
TCACAAAGGTCGAGGACCTCGAGGGATGGAACAATGGCGGGAAACCGGTTTGCTCGGGTTCGAACCCGACCGCGGCGGCTGCGTTTTTATGGAGGAAAAACGGTAAGGCGCCCGTGTGCTGTGCGATGTCAGTGCACGTTAAAGATACCCAGGTGGTCGAAATTATTCCGGAGCCCTCCACTACGGCACCTCTCTCTTCCTTTCTTCTTTCACTCCCTCCTTTATCCCTTCCCTTACGGCGCGGTTCAGGTGTCCAACGATAAAAGAGACAGATACTGCGCCATTTCCTTTCCCCCCCAAAAACCAATTATTATTATTATTAATTTGTCTGTTTCTTGCATCGAAGTTCGCGCCACACCACACGAGCTCATGCCCAGCAATTCTCGACAAAAGCATTTTTCAACGAGAAATTATTTATGAACGCAATTTCTCCATATAATGGAAGCTTTCACTATAACGTCAATATATCCGCAGATCGCCAGAGGGCACTCTTGCATTTCTTTTTCTGTTAACGTTTTTGCTATCGTGAAAAACGTTCGCCACTGGATTTCTGTGGCAGTCTTGACCGCATAATGCGAGCTATAGAAAAACTTTAAAAGAAAGATTTTGCTGCGCATCGGAAGAATGGACAATAAACTTCAATATTTACATAAAAGTACCTCGGAATATTCCCATATTCAAAATTTTTGTCCAAGAATGCTGGACATGAGCGCAGCATAACCTTAGGGCGCTCTTCAGCGCTCCACCCAATAATACCGTCGTAAGTGATGCTCCTTTCTAAGCGACAGGGGCCAATTGGAACGCGGTTAAAGGAGGAAAGAGCTGCAGCTATGTAAAACCCCACTTACTGCCTCATTTTCGTGACTCCTAGTTTTCCGCTATTCTTTCGCTCTTTTTTTTTTCGTTTATTCAACCAAGCGCCCCGCATTCTCATATGATAATACCTAGGAGTGGGCAATGAATAATCACCACCCTTTATTTTCCTCCTTTGGGATAAACAGAAGAAATGAATGGGTTCGTGGAAGCTCCAAAACACGTCCCTGCACGTATATCTCGGTAAGCGATCAACAAGCCCAGAGACAAGTCCCAAACATAGAAGTACAGGGACGTGTTTTGAGGCAGTATAATAAAAAAAATATGAAATCCCTGCATTTCTCATTATTCCGAAAATGAGAACAGTTAAACCCACAGGGCCGTACGCAGACAATGCGATATGCACTCCTCTTGTGGCAAGCTGTAGAAGCAGCATCAGCAGCAGTAATAACTCCCACCAAAATGAAAGCGATCGGGCAGTCAACGCCCCCTACAGGCCGCCTCGACGGTTCGTTATCTACCCAACGATCCTTACGGCAGCGATGAAAAATTCGAGCGTGAGGTATACATCATACAGGCTCGTTTCGACTAAACAGGTCAGCGGCCCAGAATGGGCCCACGTTGTTGGCCGAGCTTTCGCCGAGCGGTTTCTCGACGCTGTGTTTTAATAGCTTCGCTTCGCTTAATAGTCAGTCATCCGTTATCGGAGCCAGTACAGCTTCGCGAGACGCCTCTGAAGAGCTTCTGCTTTTAATATCTCCAGTGATCCGCACAAGAAGCGCCCGAACACGCGCACGAACTACGGGCACGGTTGTCCCGACTGCCCAAGCAAAACAGGTCAGCTCCGTAAGCAGCAGTTATAGGCACGTACAGCCGCGGTCAAAAATACGCGGCCCACGGCTCCGGTGCAAGGAGCGGCTGCGGGGCCGCACCGCGGCGCTGCTACCTCCGTCGGGCTACGTCGGTCGCTGGCTGCGAGGGTGCACAGAGTGACGACAAAGCTTCGCCCTCACTCTCTCCTGGGTACGCAACACGGCTGATAATTGTCAAGTGCGGCGTTCTGCTGAAGGGGAGTGCGCGCGGTTCGCCGTTGCCGCCTCGATTCTGCTTCGCTCTCGTATGTCCCGCGCGACCATGCGTGGTGAGCCTTCGTGCAAGGGCATTACGGTGCTCAAGAAATAGCGCAGAACAAGTTATTGTCGCGTCAGGACCCCGGTCTGTGAACTCGGTGAAGGCCTGTTTTGTTTCTGGTGGTGTGTTACTCGTAATTTCGTTGCAGCAGGAACGTGCTTAGATTTTTTCTAGCTTTGAATTAACAATTTTAAAGGAGCGAGCTCCAGCTACTAATTAGAGTTAGCCCGACCAAGCACCGGGCGCTGGAGTGCGGCGTACACGAACGCGAGACGCGCGTAAGTATGGAATGCGAACCGAACTCGGACGCGTCGCAGGCAGACGCGCTTAGTCGAACTGCAGAACGTGTGCCTGCCGAAGCCAGTCTGTGCATAGGGAATGCGAGATATTCGAGTAGGCGATGAAAGTCACACGCAGCACGCGTTGCAGAGCTCTCTTTCGTACGGACCGTCAGCCGCGAAACAGTTGAACGCTGCACTTAACATTCATCAGCCGTGTGGCGTGCTCAGGGAAGAGTGAGGGCGAAGCTTTGTCGTCACTCTCTACACCCTCGTACTGAGCGCCCGACGCAGGTAGCAGCGCCGCGGTGCGGCCCCGCAGCCGCTCCTTGCGCCGGAGCCGTGGGCCGCGTATTTTTGACCGCGGCTGTACATGCGATATTTGTTTTATAGTACGTACTGGTTCTCGCGTCTTCTAATAACCCGTCCACGAAACAACCCGATCGTCTGCAGCTCACCCCCCCATCCGTCCGTACGTCTTCACTGTCCTGGTTTCGGGTTATTCGGTAGCTCTTGACAACCTATCGCTATTGTTAGCCTCGTGGAAGGAAGGCTTGGCTCGCAGCAATTAACGCACCTTCGAGAAACTGGGCTTACACGTGCACGATTACATCTTTCAGAATCCACGGTGCGCTTGCGGAATCGTTTTCGGCGGCCGTGAAATCCACCATAGATCGTTGACTCCTTGGTATCCCTCGAGTCATGTATTTCCACTCTGCTTGTGAAGAGCATTGCGTGAGGTTGCGCTTTGGGAACCAGCTCGCTTGGAGCTAGGTTGCTTTCAGGCTTGTTTTGAGGTGAGGCTAGCAGGGGGCCATGGTCACGTTCGGAGATGGCGATATACGGCGTTTTCGTAGAGAGTGTTAGCACAGCGGGCATCTCCTAAAGCATTCACGTATACAGACAGAAAGTCAGTATACTGACTCTAGAGGCAAAGTGGGTACAACTAGCTAATGCTACCCGCGTCTTCATTGTCGCTAGCCGTGGCGAAAGCCATTCTGGCATTTCCAGTAACCCGCCGCGGTAGCTCAGTGATTAGGGCGCTCGACTACTGATCCGGAGTTCCCGGGTTCGAACCCGACCGCGGCGGCTGCGTTTTTATGGAGGAAAAACGCTAAGGCGCCCGTGTGCTGTGCGATGTCAGTGCACGTTAAACATCCCCAGGTGGTCGAAATTATTCCGGAGCCCTCCACTACGGCACCTCCTTCTTCCTTTCTTCTTTCACTCCCTCCTTTATCCCTTCCCTTGTGGTGCGGTTCAGGTGTCCAACGATATATGAGACAGATACTGCGCCATTTTCCTTTCCACAAAAACCAATTATTATTATTAATATTATTATTATTCATTTCCAGTAGAAAAAAAACTAGAGCTATGCCCTAAATACGGCAGAACGTCTTGTCGTTCTCTCGTAAGGGCAGATTTTTCTGCAGTATTACTAAGTCGCCTGTTGTAACGACAGAACTGGTCCGTCGCTACGAGATGGCACTGCGTGATGTTAGAAAAAAATTCTATATTTACTAAAAGAATTTCCATTCTTACTACAAGGCAATGTTCCAAAACACTACAAAAACCTGGTTTGACGAAATCAGATGTTTTGTTGTTGCTTTCGGTATAGTTGCAAATACACGGGTGCACATGTGCTATCCAGGTTAGCATCGACATTTACTGGTGGGGTGGCTGCACACTGGAGCCTATGTATTACAGCGCCAGCTGTATAAGGAACGCTGGCCAGTATGACGATGTTCGGTGTCCGCAAAGGTGCACCTCTGCACAGAATAAGTGAAGACGCATAGTAGGCGTAGGTGTACCTGCATACAGGTGCGCACCTGTGCGGAAGGACAGCGGTACAGACATGAGTGGACTAGGGAAAGCAGGCAGATGAAAGTAAGAAATGAACTGCATACTGCATTTAAAGCATTAAGAATGCTCGGTACTGTTTGGGGATGGGTGAGTTTAATGTGCTTTCGAGCACGCGAGAGAAGCCTCCAACGCACTTTAGCTTTGGCTAAACTTAAGTTAGCTCATAGTTTTTCAGTGCGACGGCACACAACCAAAGAAAAGAAGAAGGAAGAGAATAAGAACGAACACAGCGCTGACCGAAAACTGTTTATTCAGAGACGCACACACAGTGTAAATACACTCAGACCAGTGCCGGCGCACACCGTTAAATAAAAAAAAAAGAGCACGCAAGAGACCTAAGGCATAGGGAAGGTGCTAACCTTGTCGAGTACTGCACAACTTGCAAGTACTGCACACCGATGTTTTCGGGAGTGAGGATTCTGAGCAGAAGCAAGGTAAAAACAACCCGTCAAACGATAGAGGCATACTATATTCAAAGAGCTGCAGGTCAGAATGTTCAAGCGATACTTCAGTCATTTTGTATAACGCAGAAAAAGCGTTCATTTCAAAGTTTTTACGATAAAGATGTGATGCTATTCTTTTTTTTCCTTTTTTTTCCTTTCACAGTGTGCGCCTGCGCTGGTCTGAGTGTATTTAAACTGCGTGTGCGTCTCTGAATAAACAGTTGTCGGTCAGCGCTGTGTTCGCCTTTCTTCCCTTCCTTCTGAAAAACTACGAGGTTGAATCAGGAATACCAACTAGCTCAAGAACTAACTCTACTGAACTCTAGTTTAGTTAGCTTTCGTTTAACTTTAGCTGTCTGCCAATGGACCAAACCACTCACGTCTACAGTACGTGCCAAGGAAAGACTGCATGTGGTTTGAGGTCTCTGGATAAATTTAGACCACTAGAAGAGTTTACTACGTACCGTATCTCTGTGCGCGTGCTTTGTTACATTTCGAGTCCATCTAAGTAACGCTGAAAGCATGTAGAAACAGTGACAACGAAGCTTCATCTGTAACAGCTGATTGTAACTCTATCAAGGTATGTTCGCGCGCTGCCATGCGTGGTGGTTGTAAACCCGTTTCAATGCACGGCACCTGATGCAACACTTTGGATCGAGTTTCTCGCTTTAAAAAGTTGAGAACAATAAACTATACAGGTTCTAGTAACTGACAGACGCACATTTGTATTAATGCACATGACTTTGAGACCAATAATCCGCGCAGAACTCAATGAACTGTATTTTACGATGATAAAAAACTCTACAAGTTGAGACGTTTTCCGGGGATAGTTTTCTAAGTCCCGATTGGACAACCCCGACACTTCAGTGAACTTCTCATACGTTCGAAGACGAGAGTTGAGAGAATCCGAGCACCTGCCACCGATTATAACGGATCTGAAAATTTAGTCTGCACACCTGAAGAGAATAAAAGCGTTGAAAAAAAAGCTCTATCATACAGTGTCCGGAGGTTATATTTATTAACTCTTTAACTACACGCAAGAAAGATCTACACAAACTAAAAACAAATGAAGGCAAGCTGGCATGCATAAACAGTACGCGAATGAAGCATTCCAGCGAATGGAGAGGCTCAGGTAACAAAAAGAAACGATGAAAATGCAGAAAATATATTAACAAAAGCAGGCAGTATCAGTGAAGGACCCATTGAAGATAACTACTTCATTCACACGCTATCAACCACATAAGCTGTCGGTGTATTCATACAACCTCGAAAGGCTTCACGCTGTTGTCATCACTACAAAACCGGATTCATGCGCTGACTGTTGCGGCAATGAATGGACTCTGGAAGCGACCACGCTTGGTGTCACCTCGACAAAAGCAGAATATCGCAGTAGGCTAGTCCTTGTTCCCAGCATTTGCGAGACAAGCTCAAGGAGATGACTTCAGTCACATGCCAGCTGGCCTTGATGGCCGTGCTTACAATAGCTATCAGAGAGAGCCCCAAACAATTAACGGAAAACCCAGTACTCGAGGCGTTTCCGGCATTAATTGCTAACCGCAATTAGCGCGGCTATGCGGCTGTCACGTACGGGCTGTTACTGTCCATGACGAGGAATAAGGGCGACGGTATAAATGAAGCCGCCTATTATTCGAAAATTCTTCCATCGTTTTGATGACGCATTCTGCACATCAAATCCCATCTTGTTAACGATACTGCATGCATATAAACGTAGCAATCTTATGCGACGTTCGCATTAGTTCAGTAGTGTGAAGAGCAAGGATATGAATCTTCAGAAGTCCTTCTGTGCAGGATGCCGAATATTTCCCAAAAGTATTTTACCTGAACGTGAGGAAATTCGTATATATCGAGAAACATCAGCGGAGGGCCGGCGAGCTGTTTTCCTCAATAGGTATTTAAAGTTCTGATGTGATTTCTATGTTAGCTTCAAAAGTTGTTCCCTGTCTTCTACTGCTGCTGACTACTGCGTGTTTTCTGGAGTGTCCTAGTTATACGTACTCTAGCTCAAGCCAGTGTAGGGCAAGCACCAACCACCCCGGTGAATAGGAGCTCGTAGAGTATCTCTGATCGTCAGAGGAGCACCTTTGGTCTACGGCCCACCGCTAGTACGCGAAGGAGAATCACGACATGAAAAAAAAATATTTGACGGGACACTTAAGCTTCGCCTTAAGCGTATGACGTGATAACGTCATGGATGAATTTGTATATATGCAGAAGGTCATTATCTACTCTACATTCACAGATTCCTGGGAGTCCTCGTACCCCTCCTGGCGCAGTGGTGCAGCGGTTAAGCGATGCGGCACCACCCTGCAATGGCAGGTGCTCCCAGTGGTGGGTCTTGTACGACCCAGATTGCTGTTCAGGAGTGACCAGTCATTTAATTTACTGGCACCTGCCACGGTGGGCAGTTTGCTTACTATCCGGTGGGCAGATTCTAATGACGCCGCAAGGTGCCGTAACGTATGTGGCTCACCTGTCTCCTTGTTGCTCTCTGGGCAACACCTGCCAGAATCATGCCCGTGATTTTTCGCTCACAGCGTCGACACCGACGCCGACAACGCCGACACCGGGTTTTCTGGACAACGGAGCGTTTAGCGCTGTCGCGTTAAGGAATCGCATCCAAACCACCACGAACAACCCGCTGAAATTCTTAAAACGCTGCTGCTCCTTCAATTCAATTCAATTCAATTCAATTTATTAAACATCTTGAGGTTGTTGGGTGCGTCGACAAAAAGCCAGAGAGAAGGCTTGACAGGGGTCGACGCACCCTACAATGACTTGACAGCAGCATCAGGATGGTATACAGAGTGTCATATATGTTAATAACAGGATCATAACATCAATATGAAAATAAAATAAAACGGCAAGTAAGCATACAGGAAAGAAAATACAAATAATAAGTACAACTCTCAGTTGGTAATAAGTACAACTCTCCCGGTACTTAAGTGCACACAAATTTAGATGCCTTATTTAATGAGGACGGAAGAGTGTGTGAAAGCATTTGGCGACCGTAATTTGTACGAGTTTTCGGCACGAACCATGTGAAACCAGTACGGGTGGCATACATCAGTTCTTTGTTTCCATTCTGTATTTTTATGAACAAGGGTATTAAGTGTTGAATGACGGCTCCCCAAGCGCAAGGAGAACCGAAAAGCCAGAGCTCGCCTTCGTTCATTCAAAAGACAAAGACGCAGCAGAAAAGGGGGGGCGCCCACTTCACGGTTCAGTGGAATCACATCGAGCGGAGAGGATAGCGCGTAGCTTCTTTGCTCCCACATTGCTTCGCTGTTGGCTGTGCCGCACTCTGCGCATCAAAGCGACTCCCTGCCGCGTGAAGCGTTGGCAACCTTGAACGGCAGAGGCCGCGGCCATTTTTCGTCCCACTTTTCCGGTCCCTTCAACGCAATGTGAAGCCGCTGATGCGACACGAACATGCATGCACCGACGCAAAAGTGTGACGCAATCAAATCACGTGAGAGAGAGAATGATAGTCTTAATCTTCTCTCGTGCTGGGCTGCACGTCTGTTAGTTTTGGAGTGGGCGTAGGGTCGCGCTCACTATTTATTTATTTATTTCAAAATATTGCAGGCCGGCCAACATTTATGGCCTATGGAAGGAGGCTATAGAAATCATGTAAACAAAGGATGGCACATGAAAAGGCAACTCACGAGGCTGAAATCAATAATACAAACAAAAAAGCAGAATACTCATTAACTCTAGCAAATGCATTTCAAAAACTTTACTAAAACCAGAGGACTGGAAAATGGCCCCCAAAAGAGAGTTCCAGTCCGAAACGGTCCGCCGGAAGAAACTGCGCTCGAATGACTCATTCCTCCCAAAAATTGGTTCAAAGAAACGACTTTTAGACTGGTGCGTTCGTCTTGACAACTCTGGGAATTTCGGGGTGAAGTATGTTTGGTTTGTGTTTTTGTTTAGTTATGCTAACACAAAAACGTTCACAGGAAGTGCTCCCGCTGGCGAATGTTGCTGCAGTAAACGGCGCCAGAGGTCGCCACAGAGTGCATGCTTAATCTTTAGCCTGATTATCCTTCAGTAGAGTACAGGTTTTTCTGCGAGCAGGGAGAGACTTACAGCTCAATTAGCAAGGAGGCAACAGTAGAAAGCACGGCGGGTAGAATTTGCACTTTCAACCGCTAAGTATACCATTGAGCACATGACGATCTCACAGCTGTTTCTGGGGACGTGCTGCACACACATATGATTTCATTGTTTTAGGCGAGTTTATTGCTTTTCATATTGCAACTAGGATGCTTTATTATGCCATGCTATTATTTGATAAGCGAACGCTGTAAATAACATTTCTAAAAACGTGGTGAATTTGGCAGCATGTCCTTCACTATTTTTACGCAGACAAATTTTATTACCAGTAGTAGTGTATTTTTGCTGGGTTCCCTGCGTAATATGCATTTTAGAAAAAAAAAAATTGTGATTCCACAATCTATAAGGTGTTCATTTGAAAAATACTGATATTGCAATGTTACAAGTTCCATGTATTGTGAACGTTTGTACCCGATTTTGTAGAAACCCGCAGCAAATTACCAGCCGGTGCTTTGCGTTGCAGACCTAGCCAAATGGCTTCCTTTAGACCACGATAAATTAAATGTTTGTTTCCAATCGAAGTAACGAGCTCAGTACCGTTTGAAATAATTATGCACCATTATCAGTATTAAAACTACCAATCTGAGAAGAATAGTTCGCTTAAAACTTGGCATTATCGGTCAATGATTCATTGACTGATTCAAAAGGTTTCTTCCAGGAAAGGAATTCACATAGCCTCTGAGTTAAAATTTCCTGCAGAGGGCAAGGTCAGCGGTCAAGGGTGAAGGTGTGTTGAACAAAGTATAGTCGGACTACCAGGAGATGGATTGTCTGGCTGCGGAGGCCGTGAGACATCCTGTCTTCTTGCCACAAAGAGAAATCATAACTGATGAAAGCGGAAACACAGATATACCATCTATGGACCTGACAGTCGGTTCTCGCTGCGCCCTAGAACATTTCTTTCTGCGGCATAACCATGTTTCGAGCAGCACTGAGCAGTGAATACTGACTGCGACGGGAAAATCGGCTGACCTCAGAGTTAGCCCTTACAAAAATATCTGTAGACAGTCTATAGACTGTCCATAGACTTATGTCTATAAAATCTATAGACAAACCCTAGAGGACAGTATATAGGCAGTATAAATCCTATAGACAGCCCATAAAAAGTCTATAGATTTATGGCCATGCCCTTTTAGTGGACTTTTGACTATAGACAGTCTATAGACTATGAATAGACATAAAGCAATATCCATAGGAAGGCAATAGAGTCTATAAGAAATCTATGGACTGTCTATAGACCATTTTTATAAGGGAGGTAGCATTGAGAAAACAGGATTTCTATACATGAGACGCAGGAGGATTTTCACGACTGGTACATACGACCAAAGAGATCTCAAAAGTTGTCAGTGCTACCGCAGTGCAAGCGAGCTTTATCGGCCTCCACGCCTATGCCGTCAAACCAAGGTCGCACTCCTTTTGTGTGCTGAGCACTTTCCTCTTGACTCGTCTCAAGAGGGTGCTATTGTGGGTCGGCCGTTCCTGTTTATCCGCTGTTTTTCCTGCCGGGCTGTTCAAGCATTTGTGAGTACCGAGTCTCGCGTGCAAGGTTTCATGTCACATCCGGGTATGTTACTATGGTTACGAAGCTGACTGGCTTTTAAATGTCCACCTAAAAAAGTGGCCCAGCAAAACGTGATCACCTCTGAGGAACAGATTGACGTGGCAAGCTTAAACAGTTACGCCGTCCAGATGATGAATTCGTACTTTTCTCTTTAAGAGATTCGTTTCACCTCAGAGCTCACATTCGCGTATTGCTGGTGCGCTAGAGGAGACAATTGTCGGTGTTCGTGATCTACTTTGTCTGTGACTCGTAGGATGGCCTGGCCATGAGAAGCCTTGTTTCTTTATTCTTCTAGAGCCCGGTTGTTTTGGAACGAAAACTTGCAGCTTGATTACGATTTCTCTTTTCGGCAAAAACAGAACTACAAAAGAGAAAGTAGAAAAAAAAAGAAAATAGAATAACCGTAAATTGAAGCGCGGAGAGAATATCAACGGTTGGCAATGTCTGTGACGAGGTCACCTCAATCGAATCAAAACCAGAATCTAAACGTTGGTCATTGTAATTTTAAAAAAGTGATACACAAAAGGAGGTGCCAGGGTAGATGGCAGGATGGGAGTCTCCTGGAACCTTCTGGAGGCCTCCGAGGCCGGGAAGTGGAAAACTTCGGAATTCTTTCTTGCAGAAAGAGCTTTCTTGCAGAAAGAGCTCTCTGCACGACCGCGAAATCCAATGAAAAAAAAATCAATTGGAACCCCGAGAAGAACCTGGAGAAAAAGTTTCGTTAAAAGCCACGAACTACAAAAAAATTCCCGGACACGCCTTTAAATGCGGTTAAACGTACCTCCGGAGCACACACGTATACAACAATACAACATCCGCGGTGGATATTTCCTCTACCGGTTATGGATGCATGCATGCACGTGTGCATGGCGAAGAAAGCAGTGAAAGAGCAGAATCCCACGGTCCGAAACGTCTCATGCGCGGGCCAATACAGAGGCCGGCAGTGCAACCAGCGGCGGTGGAGCGAGACGTTCCGGATAGGAGAGCTTTCCAGCTATGCAGGTCGGGTGGGTGCACGGTGCCGGCTAAAAATACTGTACGCGAACGGCATCGTGTATACCGTAAACCTCTTTACCTGATATTGCCAGCCGAAGAGAATGCGTCGCCGAAGGGAATGCCACGCCTGTAGACCCTGCACAAACCTTTTTTCTCATCTCTATGCCTAAAGACGCGTGACCATATGAATGGGCGGCCTATTTTTATTCTAGCTGTAGTATGACATCGCCGAAAAAATAAAAGAACACGCAGCTGGAAAACGGGACCCCCTTGTGGGCTTATATGAATGCCGTATAGTGTATAGGTAAATAGGATTCGGCTTATTCTCTGGCGAAAACGAAACAGGAAAACACAGAAAGCGTTGTCTTGTCCTTCTAGATGTTCTTTTCTTTGGGAAAGAGATTCCAGATGCGAGAAGCCGTTAGACCGCTTCCGAGGCGGAGCGTCGGGTTTTTGGTCGTTCATAGCGGCTTCTTTCATGTATAGCTGACTCTCGTTAATATCAAATGAAATCACATCAGGCAAATTCAAACCAAACAAAATTAAATCAAATTAAATCAAATCAAACGACAGCGAAGTGTGACGAAAAAAAATCA